>NW_022059780.1:0-69039 GCF_007399415.2 Gopherus evgoodei | reverse complement strand
AGGAATCACAGTGATCTTCCAGGGTAACCCAGGGAGGGGAAGCCTGGGAGAGGCAACGGTGAGGGAAAGGGTTTACTTTCCTTGTGTTAAGATCCAGAGGGACTGGGTCTTGGGGGTCCCCGGGCAAGGTTTTTGGGGGACCAGAGTGTACCAGGCACTGGAATTCCTGGTTGGTGGCAGCGCTACAGGTTCTAAGCTGGTAATTGAGCTTAGAGGAATTCATGCTGGTACCCCATCTTTTGGACGCTAAGGTTCAGAGTGGGGAATTATACCATGACAGGTGCGCTGTGCAGCATGGCTGGGGATTGTGCAATGGCCCAGCACCAGGCAAGGCAGAACGTAAACCACAGGCCCTGCCCTGCCCCACCCCATCCCACCCCACCAGATCTGCCTTCCAGGTGCATCAGAGCCCAGCGCCCTGCACCTGTGCCCTCCTGCCCCACAAGGGGTGAGCTGCAGTCCCCACCGTGCTCTGCAGAGGGGAGAAGGGTCAAGCCACCCAGCCCATTTAGGATGGGAGAATTAACACCCTTTTTTCTGCACAGTCACCGACCATCAGCAGGATTCCTCCTTCTCCTCCCTCCTGTGCCTCAGAGTGACTAAATCTCTGTACCTAGACAGACAGTCCATCCGCTGCACCTCAATCCCCCATGCCTGAGCGTCCCTGCCAAAGTCCTGCACCTGGTTCCATAGAATTAAGTCTCACATCTCGCTGGGAACTCGACTTCTTGTGCCCAGAGAGTCTCGGCCTCCCTCAGTAGATGACCTGAGTCTGAGAAACACAGTGTCCGTCTTCTCTAAAGAAGTACTTGGAGAGATTTTTCTTGTGAGACCATGTGGCCTAATAGATAAGGCATCTGACTTTGGCTTAGGCGACTGAGGGGTCGAGTCCCGTTGTGGTTGTGCTCGTGCAGTTTTACCGTTGTGCTGGAAGTCCTGCTTCGTTCAGAGCTGGAACCTCTTCTTGGTCGCTCAGGCCAATGCTCTGGTTTCAGCTAGAGCCCTAGGAAGGAGTTGGGGGTTGGACATCACAAAGGCTGGGGCATGAGCCCCAGGTGCTTCCAGTCTAGTCTTTGCCATTCCTGACTTGCCAAAGAAACTGGGCAGCTCCCCAGGCTGGCGTGTAGAGCAGTTTCCCTCTTCCAAATGTGCGCCTGTCCCTGTACTTGAGGGGCTTGGTAAATAGCACCTTGGGATCCTGGGTGTTTCTCTGCTTCTCACCAGCTGGGGAAAAGCCTCTTGGGGTAAAATCTCCTGCCCCATTGCAAAAGTGAGCACTGTGAGTGGGAACAGACAGAGGCCCCACCGGGGGGCTGGCCCTGCTTTCCTACCTTCTTCTGATGTTGGCCACAGAGCATCAGCAGCTGCCCTGCATGCTGGTCTGTGGGTGGCCTTCAGTGGGTGTTTGGCATGGCAGGGAGCAGGCTGGCTAGGGGTCTTTGTCGCTGTCTGCTGGCCACACACAGGCATGGTCCTCTCCTCTCCTGAACAGCCAGAGTTAGTCTGTGCTTGAAAGCAGGGACACAGGAGACTCAAGACAAGAGGGTGAGAAAGACTGAGAAAGGACCTATGAAGACAGCACACACTACAGGGACACTGCCTGGTGAAGGGATGTGGAGACACCAAGTTGCCCCATTTTTCCTGGTGCCCTACACAGCTCCGTACTGCTCCAGTGGCCAGCCCGATCCCCCGGCTGGCTGAGCTGGCCAGGAAAGCTGCCTCTGCTCCGCCTCTTCCACAAAGCCCCCACCCCTACTCTGCTCCCATGACGCCTCCTCCCACCCCTGCTCCACTCCATTCCCCCCCCCCACTCCGCCCCTTCCCCTGAGCTACATCCCGGTGGACTGCAGGAGGGATCAGTCTCATCCTGCACTCACCGGGCGGCGGGAAGTGGAACGACCTGGCCCCAGCCTGCTCTGCTCCACCAGCTCCCAGCTGCGGCGCTGGTGAGTGCTGGGGGGCGTTTCCCCCACCGCCCAAGTTCCAAGGCTGGGAGCTGAGTGCAGCAGGCTGGGGCCGGATCACTCCACTTCCCACCGCCCCGTGAGTGTGGGGTCTGGCCTGCCCTGCAATTACCGGGCGGCGGGAAGTGGAGTGACCTGGCCCCAGCCTGCTCCGCTCTGCCAGCTCGGACTGGGGGACGGGGTGCTGTGTAGGGCACCAAAATGTCTAGGGACAACCCTGAATAGATTATTTTTCCACAGGGACCGATAGCTGTTAGAATAGAGATATTCAGGCTGCTTGTACAGGCCTAGACTTTAAGAACTTAGGTGTATTTTTATCACTTAGCTAGTGACAGGGGTATAAAACAAAGAACCAAAATCCCAGTCTGCCTGTGTCTGGGCCTTCTCTCCCTAGGAGAGTCTGAGCCCTTGTTCGTAGGTGTCATAAACAGATAGTTAAGGGTTAATGTCTCTTTTACCTGTAAAGGGTTAAGAAGCTCAGTGAACCTGGCTGACACCTGACCAGAGGACCAATAGGGGGACAAGATACTTTCAAATCTTGGTGGAGGGAAGTCTTTGTTTGTGCTCTTTGTTTTGGGGGTTGTTCACTCTTGGGACTAAGAGGGACCAGACGTCCATCGAGGCTCTCCAAATCTTTCTGAATCAGTCCCTCATGTTTCAAACTTGTAAGTAATTAGCCAGGCAAGGCGTGTTAGTCTTATTTTTGTTTTCTCAACTTGTAAATGATCCTTGTTTGCTGAGAGGATTTTACCTCTGCTTGCTGTAACTTTGAACCTAAGGCTAGAGGGGTTTCCTCTGGGCTATATAAATCTGAGTACCCTGTAAAGTATTTTCCATCCTGATTTTACAGAGATGATTTTTATCTTTCTTTCTTTAATTAAAAGTTTTTTCTTTTAAGAACCTGATTGATTTTTCCTTGTTTTAAGATCCAAGGGGATTGGGTCTGGACTCACCAGGGATTGGTGGGCGGAAAGGAGGGGGATGGTTAATTTCTCCTTGTTTTAAGATCCAAGGGGTTTGGATCTGTGTTCACCAGGGAATTGGTGAAGCCTCTCAAGGCTGCCCAGGGAGGGGAATGTTTTGGGGGGACAGGGAGTGATCCAGACACTAACTTCTGGATGGTGGCAGTGTTGCCAGATCTAAGCTAGTAATTAAGCTTAGAAGGGTCCATGCAGGTCCCCCACGTCTGTACCCTAAAGTTCAGAGTGGGGAAAAAACCTTGACAGTAGGCTAAGGCCTTTGGCTAAACAGCAGGGGCAGCCATACAATGGAAAGTGAAAGGTCACATCCTCACCTTCCAAACCTATCACACTGAACTAAGGTGGGGTTGGGCTGTTAGGAAGACGATCCTGTCCCAATAGTGCCCATCACCACCAGATAAAGAAACAGATCTTAAGGGAGCATCCGGTCTGGCAAGCTATCCCTTCTCAATGGTTGTGGTTGTGAAACCGTCATTTCTGTAGGGTTTATCTTTATGGCCCTGCTTTTCTATTGTCAATCTGTCTGGTCCTCTAATTTTTTCTGTCTGCAGCAGAATTAATTTTGCTGGGTGTAAGTTAATTAGGGGAGTGGGATGTAATTGGTTAGAGAATTCTGTTACAATAGGTTAGAATTGGTTAATTACATTTCAGTAAAATGATTGGTTAAGGTCTCGCTGAGAATATTACTGTATAAACTGGGGTCAAACAGGCAGTGGGCGGGGAAATTGGAATCATGCTTGCTAACGGGGGGGATGGGAATAGGGAACGGGGAACAGGGACACAGGCAAGGCTCTGCAGTGTCGGAGCTGGGAAGGGGGATGTGGGGTAAACACTCTGCAGTGTCAGAGCTCATAGACTTTAAGGTCAGAAGGGACCATTATGATCGTCTAGTCCGACCTCCTGCACAACGCAGGCCACAGACTCTCACCCACCCACTCCTGTAACAAACCCCTGACCTATGTCTGAGCTATTGAAGTCCTCAACTCGTTGTTTAAAGACTTCAAGGTGCAGAGAATCCTCCAGCAAGTGACCCGTGCCCTACGCTGCAGAGAAAGGTGAAAACCCCCCAGGGTCTCTGCCAATCTGCCCTGGAGGAAAATTCCTTCCTGACCCCAAATATGGTGATCAGCTAAATCCTGAGCATGTGGGCAAGACTCACCAGCCAGCACCCAGGAAAGAATTGTCTGTAGGGATGTGAGGTAAACGCTCTGTGGTGTCAGAGCTGGGTAGCGAACACAGGGGAACAGACTCTGTCGGTGTATAGAGATCAGCCTGACTGGTGTGAAGGGCTTTGGAATCTGCTTGCTTGGAAACTAACCCCAGTAAACATCCCTTTGTCTGCGCTTCAGACTTCTGGTCTTTTGCTGCTTGCTGTCTGTGTGACAAGAGCCAGGGAAGTGGGCAGGGGAAGGGAAAGCCAAAGCCCTCTAACAATGGCTCCTTGCTCCTCTCCCTCCAGGCTCAGGGGTCAAGGATGGGCAGGACTTGAGGGATCCTGGCACAGGGGCTGGTGGGGGAGAAAGGATTGTAGATTCTGACCTGCACTCTGGAGAGGAGGTAATAAGTTAAGGGGGCATTTTTGATTCCTACCCTGCTTCAATGTCCTCAGGGCTAGAATTCTACATTCCACAGGACCAAATGAGGGGGTGAAGCCATTTGGTTAATGAAAACCAGTGCTCCAGGTGAGGCTTGAACTCACAACCTCAGCATAGCTCCTCTCAGCACTGCCCTATAAGTACTGTGCACTAACCAATTGTGCCACTGGAGCACCTATTAATTGTTAGTCTCTCAGTCCCCTAGGTTGATAAAGGCGAGGAGTGACCCCAAAACATTCTCAGTGGGGTTAGGAGCCGGTATCAACAAGCATTGTACTTGGTGGGGTGGATTCTTCTTAAGGCTTCCAGGCACCATTTCACCCTTTTGTTCGTCCCTGTGTAATAACAGAGCTGATTAAGACTCACTGTAGAGTCTTGCTGCAGACCAACAGATCTGAAATCACTGATCACCAGGTCTGAGCATTAGTCCTGCTTTGGGACAGTGTCTCTCATCCAACAAACTGCCGAGTCTGCGCTAGCAGTGAGGCTCCCTCACTAACAGCTGAAATCAGGGAGAGCTGTGTGAAGTGCAGGGCCCCAGGGGTGCCTGAACAGGGGCGAACAACACCCCAGGACTTTTAAAAATGGGAGGGCTCTGCCTTGCCACTCTGTAATGACCGTAAGGGTGAGTGAGGGTGGGGAGGGGGCCGAGAGCAGTGAGCAGGAGGAGGGGTCTTGGGGGAAGAGGCAGCGTAGGAGTGGAGGTGAGCTGGGGCAGCGGGCTGGGGGGTGCAGGGAGAGGGCTGCCCGCAGAAAGTAACGGGGGTGGGGGCATGCAGGGGAACTGCTCCCTGTCCCAGCTCACCTCTGCTCCGTCTTCTCCCCTGAGCACGCTGCCCCCGCTCTAATTCTCCTCCCCTCCCAGGCTTGCCACACTAAACAGCTGATTAGCACCGCAAGTCTGGGAGGCAGGAGAAGTGGAGCGGCGCCAGCGTGCTCAGGGGAGAAGGCAGAGCGGAGGTGAGCTGAGGTGGGGAGCTGCTGCAGGGGGGACTGCCTGGCTCTTTGCCATGGCCCCCGCCCCTGCTCCGCCCGAGCCCTGCCCCCCCCGCCCCTGCACTCACTGCATGGTCCACTCCTCTGGCTCCCAGCCATGCTGCTGGCGAGTGCTGTGGGGCGGTTCCCCCCTCCCCCCAAACTTGGGAGCCAGGGGAGCAGAGCAGGCTGAGGCCCCAGGCCTGCATGGGGGGAAGCAGAGGGGGGCTGGTCCCAGGCCTCTGTGGGGGACAGGGGGCTGGCTACTTCCTGCAGGAAGTGGAGTGACCCGGCCCCAGCCTGCTATTGCACAATCCCCAGCCATGCCGCACAGCGTGCCCCGAGAGGGAGTGGGGGGCCAAGCAGATGATCCAGCACGAGGGGGTCATTCTCACTGGTAGCTGTCCAGTGGCAGTGAGTTCAACAGGCCTTGGCACATGCTGTGTGGGGCAGGAGGTCCTTGTATTTGGAGCAGTGGGAGTGAACTGCGTGCAGTTGTGTCTCTGAGCACAACTGTGAATGTTATGGTGTGTGTGGGGGGGTTATTGTGAGTGTGGCTGGGGGTGTGATTGTTTCTCTCTTTGGGGGTTGGACTAACATGTCCCTCTGGGTGTGTTGTGTGTGAGTGTTCTTGGGATTGTGTGAGTCCCTTTGTGTGTGTGTGTCAGTCACTTGCTGCAGAATACAAAATCCTGCAAAGCCATTTCCTACTGGTTAGCCCAGCAACACACTGATACAGTGTCACAGACGGACACACACACAGAGCAGGGCTCAGCAGAGGGCAGCAGGGACACACACGTCTCCCCTGGGCCAGCTTGGACAATTTTCCATCACTACTCAGCGCAGTGCTGGGGCCCCCGCACGGGGGTGGGCAGTGACCGGGCAGAGGGGGCAGATGTGCTGGATCTGTAAAAGCAGCAAAGAGTCCTGTGGCACCTTATAGACCAACAGACGTATTGGAGCATGAGCTTTCGTACGTGAATTCCCACTTCGTCGGCTAGATTCAGAAGGAAGCATTTGGGAAAATCAGTCAAGGCCCTTAGCAGAGCTGGGACACAGACCCAGTGACCCCTGCACCACCCTGGGAGGGCAGTGGGGTTTAGTGGTCAGAGCAGGGGGGCTGGACACCAGGACCCCTGGGTTCTATCCTTGGCTCTAGAAGTGGAGGGGGTCTAGAGCAGTGGGACTGGGATCCAGGACTCCTGGGTTCCATAGAGGAGACTGTTTTTCCCTGTGCTTCCCTCCCTAGAGATCCCAGCCCAGCCCCCTAGTGGAGACTGAGCAGGAGTGGGGGGAGTTGTTCTCCCACTTTGGAGTTATGATTCAAACTCCTCCCTCAGGGACTGTGACATCACAGAATCTGCCCCCCCCAACATAGAGAAAACTAGTGGAGTTAGGAGGGTTCTAGCTGCACCCACCAGACAACCCTGGTCATTGCAAGAAGCCCCCAAACCTATTTGCACCCACAAAACACCCTCTCAGGGTATACGCCCCCTGCTAGGACAGGACCTCTTGCTCCCACCCCTTTTCTTATCACCACAAGCTGCTCCCAGCCAGGCACCACACCCCATTCACACACCTTTTGTCAGTACGTAGCTCAGTGGCAATCACTGCCCCAAAGTGACTCTGGTGCAGGCACTTCCCACATGAACTCCCCACACCGGATTCTGTCCACACACAGAGAATTCTCTCTGCCCGGCTCCTTCGGTTCATCTCGCTGCTCTCCCTACTGCCGCCAGCCACTGCTCATCTGCATAACCCCGCCCATGGACACGTGACACCTTCTGTCCTGCTGGTTTCAAGTGAGTGAGTTGCCCTTGGGGAGTGAGCAGGTCACAGCACGTCACAGCCCCAGCGCACGTCACAGCCCCAGCCAGGGCCGGCTCCAGGCACCAGCTCAGCAAGCAGGTGCCTGGGGCGGCCAAGGGAAAGGGGTGGCATGTCAGGCTCTTCGGCAGCAATTCGGCAGCAGGTCCCTCGGTCCCTCTTGGAGGGAAGGACCTGCCACTGAATTGCCACCAAAGATGGTGGCGGCACAGTGGAGCTGCTGCCGATTGTGATCGCGGCTTTTTTTTTCATTTTCCCACCACTTGGAGTGGCAAAAACCGTGGTGCTGGCCCTGGCCTCAGCAGATGTCACAGCTCCAGCACACATTATAGCACGTCACAGCCTGGGGCAGGAAGATTTTGGGGGAGGAAATGGGGGGAGGGAGATACCCAGGCCCATAGACCCATAGGGGCAGGGGATATTGGGGTCAGGAGGAGAGGAGAGGGGGTTGGCAGAGACCCAGCCTGGGGTGCAGGGGAAATGCGGTGGGGTGGAGGGAGCTGGGGGACAGAAGAGACACATGTGGGTGGTGAAACATTGGTCCAAGGAAACTGAGTCACTCCCAGGACATGCTGTGCAGGCGGGAGCACAGGGGCAGGGAGAGAGACCCATCCCCATAGAGCCCAAGAGGGATATTGGGGGCAGGGGAGGGGATGGAGGGAAGAGAGACCCAGCCTCATAGACCCCCAGAGGCAGCGGAATATGGGGGGGCAGGAGAGGGGATGGCAGAGGAGAGACCAATCTCCATAGACCCCCAGAGGCAGGAAATGAGGGGAAAAGGGAGGGATCCAGCCCTATAGACCTGTAGGGGCAGGGAGATATTGGGGGCAGGAGGGGAGAAGGAGGGTTGGCAGAGACCCAGCCAGGAGTGCAGCAGAAATGGGGTGGTTTGGAGGGAATGTGGAGGAGAAGAGACACATGGCAGGACACATGTTGGGACAGGGAAACTGACTTGCTCCGAATACATTCAGAGCAGGGCAGGGCAGAGGCAGATCATGCTGGTCCCAGGGTAATTTCTGGGGGTTTTGATTCCCTACTCAGCTGGTGGGCTCACCTCTGGGCTGAGGAGACCTGGGGTGGGGCGGGTGCAGGGGCTGTGTGTGTGTGTGTCAGGCTGGGGGAGCTGCCTGGGCAGAGGTGCTGGAACTGGGGGTGCTGCAGCAGCCCCTGGCTTGACGTGGTTTCCATCACACCCAGGGGTTACAGTTGGTTCAGTGGCTCAGCACCCCCCACTATACAGATTGTTCTGGCACCACTGGCCTAGGGTCACTGTCTAGTGCTCTTTGCCGCCGCGCTCAGGGCCTGCCTGGCTCTCCTAGAGCAGGGCGAGTGCCCAGATCTCCTGGGGCAGGGCTGGTGAAAGCTCTGGACAGATACTAACTGCTCCGGGGAGCCTGGACAAATATTAGTTGGACAGAGGAGCCTGGGGCAGTTTTATCAGAGAGCAGAAATGAATCCCGAACACAGCACTGGAGCTGCAGTGCTAGGGGTGTGTGCCTGGGTCACCTGCACAGTCTCCCTTCACCCCCTCATGGCATAACAAGTTCCCTGCAGAGGAGAAGAGGTGAGGGAATGAGGGGTGCGGCGGGTGCTGCAGCACCCCCCGTCTTACTGTGAAAAGCTCCAGATGCTGTGGGAACAAGGCCAACATTATTGTGTGATTCCAGAGAACCCGGGAGCTGTGCTGCCCCTGTGTAGTGTGAGCGGGAATTGCACATTTTCACACTGCTTGTGAACACACCTGGGTACAGTTCACAGGCTTTCAGCACCCCCACTATAAAAAGTGAGAGAGCCCCACTGCACAGAAGTGCCTGCTTAGCCTGCTGCAGACACTGCCCGGCCTCTGGCCTGCTGCTCTTTCTATACCACAAATCCTGGGCACTGAAGAGACGGATCAGAACGTCGAATTCAGGGCTTGCCTACAGGGGGACACTCAGCAAAATGAATTTTGATTGGCAAAATGTGTGACTTGAAAGTGGATTAGTTAAATGGTATTGAATCCCTCACTAACCCAATCACCGAATTGACCTTACCTAGAGCATTAGAGTGTAAAGCTATTTCTTCACAGTTTGTGAGAGAAAGCTTCATACTCTACAGTCTTCACCCCTCTTAAAATGAGAGCTTCGAGGAGGTTGCAGAGAGGTCCTCTGTACCTGACTTGGTTTCTGGATTCTCCTGTTCTTTACCTTCTTCGGCTGCTGCAGTGCTGCTTTTCTCTCCTTCACCATCTTGCAGCCTCCTCCTTCTCTTCCTGGTCAAAAAGCAGCAGCAGCAGTTGCTCTGGTATCTTAGACCTTGTCTACATGAGAACATACTTCAGTATAATTTACGTCGCTCGGGGGAAGGGTGTGAATAATCCACACCCCTGAGCGATGTAAATTATCCTGATCTAAGCACCGTTGTAGAGAGCGCTGTGTCGGCAGGAGAGCTTCTCCCACTGACAGAGCTACCGCCTCTCGTGGCCAGTGGAGTAATGAAGCTGATGGGAGCAGCTTAGAGCTAAAGCTTTACTGACTAGGAAAAGAAATGAGGAACTTATTTACCAGTTTAAAGCCAGTAAACATACACACAAAGGAGTTACAGTCTAAGGTTTCAAACAGCAGTAGAAGCTGCTGTAACTTGCAAGCTCTGTATGTCCCTTAGGCCTAACCCTGGCCTAACAGCCGGGATCCCTTGCTTATGCTTAGAAGTCGCGCCATCTGCCTGAAGTCCAAGCATAGGGGCAGTTTCTTACTGACAGGGATTTTAATTCCATTCCCCCAGAGCTCAAACTGATGGGACAAGGGTTTGTGAATGTCTCCACAACCTGTGTGTGTGTGTGAGTGTGTGTATGTGTGTGTGTGAACAATCAACCAAGTCTTTTGTCCACCGATGATCCACAGTGATGTGTCCAATGTCTCAGTCAGGGCCTTCTCTTGTTGGAAAGGAGATGACTCCTCTCCTGGTAAACTAGCATTTCACACTTGGTAATGCTTCTCTCCTGACTCGGGGCGGGGGTGGCGGTGAGGGGGTTTACAGTTTTAGTGCCAACACTTATATATCACCTTATACCATGGGATACAGCTATTATAGGTGAGAATAACGCATGCAGCAACTCACAAGCTTTTCATAAAGTCTAAACACAAAACACATTTTTAGAGATCTAAAACAACACTAACAAACAGGTGAGCAAGACTAGTTTCCAGTCATGCATTTGTCACTTCTCAGTAAGGCCTAGAGGCCTTGGCATGAGCTGGCACCTGGTCTGCCAGTGTCAGAAGAGGCTCTTCCATCTTATCCCCAGGTGTCCCCCAGGGGTCCGTAGTGGGACTAGCAGTGTTCAACTTATTCATAAATGCCTTGGGAAAAGGGGTAAACAGTGAGGTGGCAAAATTTGCAGATGATACAAACTACGCATGACAGTTAAATCCAAAACAGACTGCCAAGAGATACAAAAGGATCTCACAAAACTGTGTGACTGGGCAACAAAATGGCAGATGAAAGTCAATGTTGATAAATGCAAAATAATGCACATTGGAAAACACAATTCCAACTATACATATAAAATGATGGGGTCTAAATTAGCTGTTACCACTCAAGAACGAGATCTAGGAGACATTGTGGATAGTTCTCTGAAAACACCCACTCAACGTCCAACAAGATGTTGGGAATCATTAAGAAAGGGATAGATAATAAGACAGAAAATATCATATCACCTGTATAGAAATCTATGGTATGCTCACACCTTGAATCCTGTGTGCTGATGTGGTCGCCCCAACTCAAAAAAGATAGATTGGAACTGGAAAGATTCAGAAAAGGGCAACAAAAATGATGAGGGGTATGGAACAGCTTCTGTAGAGACAACTAAAGGGAGTAAGACAGAGGTCTATACAATCATGACTGGTGTGGAGAAAGTAAATAAGGAAGTGTTATTTAGTCCTTCTCACAACACAAGATCTAGGGGTCACCAAATGAAATTAATAGGCAGCAGATTTAAAACAAAGAAAAGGAAGTATTTCTTCACACAGCCAACCTGTGGAACTCCTTGCCAGAGGATGTTATGAAGGCCAAGACTATAACGGTTCAAGAAAGAACTAGATAAATTCATGGAGGATAGGTCCATCAGTGGCTCTTAGCCAGTGGTGTGTTTAGCAAGCCTCTGTTTGCCAGAAGCTGGGAATGGGCGACAGGGGATGGATCACTTGATGATACCTGTTCTGTTCATTCCCTCTGGGGCACCTGGCACTGGCCACTGTCAGAAGATAGGATACTGGGCTAGATGGACTTTTGGTCTGACCCAATACGGCCGTTCTTACATTCTTATCCCATAACCACGTAGTTTTCTTTAGAGCCTTTGGTGAGAGACCCTGTCAAAGGCTTTCTGAAAATCCCAGTTCGCTATATCGACTGAATCATCCTTATCCACATGCTTGTCGAGAACCTCAAAGAATTCTAGAAGATTGGTGAGGTACAAGTTCCCTTTACAAAAGCTGTGTTCACCATTTCCCAACAGAGCCTGTTTATCTGGATGTCTGATCATTCTTTACTCTAGTTTCTACCAATTTGCCCATTGCTGAAGTTAGGCTCACTGGCCTGCAATTGTCAGGATCACCCCTGGAGCCCATTTTAAAAATTGGTGTTACATTAGCTACCTGCCAGTCGTCTGCAACAGAGGCTTGCTTCAGTGGTAGCTTGTGTGCTACGGCTAGTTGTTCTGCAATTTAAAATTTGAGTTCCCTCAGAACTCATGGTTGAATGCCACTTGGTCCTGCTGATTTCTTCCTGTTTAATTGAACAATTTGTTCTAAAACCTCTTATACTGGGATGGTACCTCAGATTTGTCATCCAATAAGGAGAGCTCCAAGGTGGGACTCTCCCTCCTGTCTTCTGCAGTGAAGACCGATGCAGAGAGTTCATGGAGCTTCTCTGCAATGGCCTTGTCTTCGTAGTGTGCTCCTTTGTCAGCTAGTGGCCCCACCACCTCTTTGGCAGGCTACCTGCTGCTGATGTACGTAAAAACATTCTTATGCTTAGCTTTTGTGTCTTTAGCACATTGCTTCTCAGATTCTTTCTTGGCCTGACATCTTAGACTTTGACACTTAACAGGCCAGAGTTTGTGCACCTTCCTATTATCCTCACTAGGATCTGATTTCCAAATTTTGAAGAATGACTTTTTGCCTCTAACAGCCTCCATTACTCTGCCATTTACCTAGAGTGGCGTTCTGCTGGTCCTCCTATTGTCGTTTCTGATTTAGGGCAAACGTTTCATCTGAGCCTCTAACTGCAGCATTTTTAAAGGGTCTGCATGCTGCTTGCAGGCACCTAACACTTGTGACAGCAGCTCCTTTTAATTTCCATCCAACCATCTGTACTTATGCCGATAGGTTGACTTTAGGTCTTTAACTTTGAGCGGTAGCTGAGAAGATGGTAAATCGGACAGAAACCCGTTCAACAAACCTCTTCATTTCCTTGTTATTTCCTGATTTCTTTATTCATCGCCTTTTCCTTATTTCCAGGCTGAGGCGGCGGCCTGCCAGGGAGCTCCCCGGCACCTCTGGCTGCCTGGGCTGAAGGCAAGAGGCAGGCCAGGGCGTGGCTAGGGCCTCCTGTCCCGGCCTGAGGCTGCAGTGCTTCCTGGTCCCGGCAGGCGGCTGCTGCGGGAGAAGATGAGGGAGGCTCTCGGGGCGCTAGGTAGCGCTGTGTGGCTGTCAGGAGAAAGAGCCGAGGCTCCCGACTCGACCTGCCATTGACTCGTGTGGCTCTGCGCGCAGTCAGCCGTGGCGGGCCAGGCTGCGCACATGACTCAGGCTTGGGCAGCATGGTCGCTGTTTCCTGACGAGGCATGAGGCAGGCCAAGAGCTTTGCACAGCGTACAGGGAAGTGGGAGGGAGGAGTCTTCGGGCCGGCGTGTCTCATCCATTTCTCACTTGCTGCTTGGACTGAAGTGGGAAAGGAGCGAAACATACATGACTGAAGATTCGGCACTTGGGTTAAGCCCGAGTCCCTGACATGGCTGCTCAGAGATGGGCTTTAAGGCGCAGCCTCCACATGCTTCCAGCCAGCAGGTGAACCCACTGTGTCCAAGAGGGAGCCTTTGAGGTGGCAAAAGGGGGACATCATAGTTCCCGGCAGACCTTGAGGAGCCCACAAGGAGGCTTCAGTGGCATCCCTGGGGGAGCATAAACTCCCCCTCCTTTCCCCTTTCTGTGCCCATAACACAGAGCTTGATTAATCAAAACCCTCTTCTGCCAGCACCAGGCCTCCTTCTTCTTACACTGGGCCTGCAAGCGAGGGGGCAGCTTTCACAGCACCAAAAGTCTAACCTGTGAGGCAGCCTGATGCCCGCAGCCTGCTGGGGAGCTCCCAGAAGTTATTAATGGACAGAGACTCCTCAATGCCCTTAGTAACAAGGGTTTGGGGTTCATCGAGGCCAGTAAGGGGGTCACTATGTCAGCCCTGTAACCCTGGGTGTCAGGTCATTGTGCAGCTTTGATCTAGAGCTCTGATCCCAACAACTGACCAGTAGCCCACCTGGTTACTCCTTACAGGCTGACCTTACCCCCCTTCCAGCCCCGGATTTGCCCCCTAATCATCCTACTGCCACTCAGAGCCACAGATGTGGAGGTGCTGAAGGAGGGAGGGGTGACTCTAGGGTGGGGTTCTTCTCTAAAGATGGCTGGTAGAAAGGTGGTGCTCAGTTCTGTCAGTGACCTGCCCAGTTGCCTCGCTGCCAGGGGATGCAGACATTTCTGTAAGGCCATTAAATAGGATATTTGGCTTCTGAGTGAATGTGAGGAATATGCAATTATGAGAGGGAATTTCCATCCCTCTTTCACATGCAATTAAGAGCCCCAGTGGCCTAATGGATAAGGCATTGGCTTCCTAAGCCAGAGATTGTGGGTTCAAGTCCCATCTGGGGTGACAAGCTACTTCCTTTTTGTATATTGCAAAGAAACCTGGTGTTATTTTCACCAAGGAAGCTGGGAGATGTTTGAACACCAAGTACTGCAGCTTGGGAACAATCCCCCAGAAATGGCATCTTCCACTCCACAAATGCTTTCTAAACCCAGCAGTAGCAAACAGTTAATACCAGTGTTTGTCTGAGACTAGAGTGAAGGGAAGTGTTTACTCCAACACCTCAGTGAAAGAGCAAGGCCGTACTGAAAGAGAATGGGTCTGTCTGGAGGCAAAGCAGACCTTGAGAATGAGCAACAGTGTGAAAAGAAGAGGTTCAAGTGTGTTATAAGTGTTACTTAGGTTGGTCTGACAAATTTCAAGAAAATCCCAATGCTCGTAGACTGGTGCAGACACTGGCTGTTTCTGATCTTTTACGGAGAGTTCATTGAGAAATATTTTCCTTAACTATGTTATGGAATATTGGGTGGTCTATGAAGGCACCATTCTTCCTGCTTTTGCCCTTTGAGACAACACGGCTACATGGCATGAGGCCAATGCGCACCTTCCAGTCAACTGCTAGAGAAGACAACACAGACAGGGGTGGCAGCAGGGCAGACTGGAGCTCCACAGAGATGGTGGGACCAGGTCTCATCAACAGGGAGGTGGCCACCCCAGTATGCACAAGGCTGAGGAAGTGTGGTGTGTGCTTCACCGTGCCCCTACTCACTGCACATGGTGGTGGTGGAGGCCAGTTACTCAGGTAGGTTGGTCTGGCAAATTTAGGGCTTGGCTACACTTGCAGATGTAGAGCGCTGGGAGTTAAACCAGCCCTCGGAGACCGCAGCAGGGAAAACACTGCTGTGTGTTCACACTGTCAGCTGCAAGGGCACTGGAGTGGCCACATTAGCAGCTCTTGCAATGCCACACAGAGTAGTGCAGTGTGGTAGCTATCCCAGTGTGCAAGTGGCTGCAACGTGCTTTTCAAATGGGGTGTGGGGGTGGAGTGTGACAGGGAGTGTGTTGTGTGTATGTGGAGGGAGCGACAGTGTGTTTGGGGGGCTGAGAGTGTGTCAGCATGTTGTCTTGTGTGTTCGGACAGCAGCAGACCCCCCCCCATACACGCACACAACAGCAGCATTCCACACTAATAGTTGCTTTGTCCCAGAGCAGATAAGCAGCCGGCTGTCAGAAACAGAGCTTTGAAAGGGGATATCCGCATGCCTGCAGCCCATTTCAAAACAATGACCAGAGTGGGCACTTGACTTCAGGGGATTATGAGATGTTTCCTGAGGCCAATCACAGTGCAGTAACCCAACACGTCATCCACCCTGATGCCCGGCCATTTCAGCCGAGGCACAGCGAGCTTTATGCTTCTCATGGAGGAGGATTACCAGGAGCGCTCCAGCTGCAGAGCCCAGGCGCTCCATGTGCCTTGCCAGTGTGGACACCTCAGGAGTTAGGGCACCCAGGGCTGCTTTAATGCACTGTAACTTGCAAGTGTAGCCAAGCCCCTAGACTTGCGACCTGACACCTAGGGTTATAGGGCAGACATAGTGACTCCCTTATTGGCCTTGGGGAACCCAAAAACCCTTGTTACTAAGGGCATTTAGGAGTCTCTGTCCCTTAATAACTTCTGGGAGCTCCCCAGCAGGCTGCGGGCGTCAGCCACCACCTGCCTCACAGGTTAGACTCTTGGCGATGTGCCAGCCGCCCCCTCGCTTGAGGGCCCAGTGTAAGAAGAAGGAGGCCCAGTGCTAGCAGAAGGGGGTTTTGATTAATCGAGCTCTGTGGTATGGGCACAGGACTCTTCCACTGTGTCCCTCTGCTGGCTTCTCTTCAGCAGCACCTAGCGGCCCTGGCTCCAGGCTAGTGCCTTGTGAGCTCGGGCATTGGCAGGAAGAGTTGCAGGGTGCTGGGCAGCAGCATTGGCAAACCAGCTGCTGGTAGGTGTCTCTGTGGTATCATGGGTCAGTGAGTTCAGCTGTTAATGGAAAGGAGGGGGGTTTATGCTCCCCCAGGGATGGCACCTGAAGGCTCCTCCTGGGCTCCTCAAGGTCTGCTGGGAGCCGTGATGTCCCCCTTTTGCCTTTTGCCGCCTCGAAGGCTCCCTCTTGGACACAGTGGGTTCACCTGCTGCCTACAAGACTGTGGGGGGCCGCGCTGCAAAAGCCCATCTCCAAACAGCCACGCCGGAGGCTTGGGCTTAATCCTCAAGGCCAAGCGCAAAACCTTCAGCCGGGAACGTTTTGCTCCCTTCCTGTCTCTGACCAAGGAGCAAGGGAGAAGCAGAGGAGACACGCCGGCTCGAGGACGCATCCCTCTCACTTCCCTGTAGGCTGTGCAAAGCCCTTGGCCTGTCTCATGCCTCGTCAGGAAAGCGCGGCCATGCTGCCCAAGCCTGAGTCTCGTCCACAGCCTAGCCCGCCCCAGCTGACGGAGCGCGGAGCCACGCGAGTCAATGGCAGGTTGAATTGGGAGCCTCAGCTCTATCCCCTCAGCCAGGAAATAAGGAACAGGTGATGAATAAAGAAGTCAGGAAATAACAAGGAAATGAAGAGGTTTGTTGAACAGGTTTCTGCCCGATTTAACATCTTCTCAGCTACCGCTCAATGTTAAAGACCTAAAGTCGACCTATCGGCATAAGTACAGATGGTTAGATGGGAATTAAAAGGAGCTGCTGTCACAGGTGTTAGGTGCCTGCAAGCAGCATGCAGACCCTTTAAAAACACTGCAATTAGAGGCTCAGATGAAACGTTTGCCCTAAATCAGAAACGACAATAGGAGGACCAGCAGAACACCACTCTAGGTAAACGGCCGAGTAATGGAGGCCGTTGGAGGCAAAAAGTCATTCCTCAAAATTTGGAAATCAAATCCTAGTGAGGATAATAGGAAGGTGCACAAACTCTGGCCTGTTAAGTGTCAAAGTGTAACAAGTCAGGCCAAGAAAGAATCTGAGAAGCAACATGCTAAAGACACAAAAGCTAAGCATAAATCCGGTCAATGCGAGTCCTGGTCTGTCCCCGCAGAAAGGTGAACCCCCTCTGTGGCTGGAGTGAGCTCCTCTAAGCTGACCTCACTACAGACCTGTGCCAGGTAGTGATCATTGTAAAAGTGTTTCCTCTGATGGTCGGGAAAACGGGACCAGCGGTCCTCAGGCCGGCTGACACAATTAAAATCCCCCCCCCCCCAACAACAAACATCAAGCAGTCCAGAGGAAGGGAGCCAGTCCCTTCCATTGATCTTCCCTCTCACACCTTAACTGGGGACCATACACACTAATATAGCAGTAACCAGTGCCACAGAGCACAAAGTCCAGCAGTAATGCCCTCTCTGGTCAGAGCTCCAGCACCTTCTGTACTTACACTGCAAATGTGAAGAACAAGACTCCAACCCTGGCCAGGGCGCCCTTCCTCCAATCACGCTCTGCCTATTGAGCTACCCTAGAGTTATAGACTCATAGACTCATAGACTCTAGGACTGGAAGGGACCTCGAGAGGTCATCGAGTCCAGTTCCCTGCCCTCATGGCAGGACCAAATACTGTCTAGACCATCCCTGATAGACATTTATCTAACCTACTCTTAAATATCTCCAGCGATGGAGATTCCACAACTTCCCTAGGCAATCTATTCCAGTGTTTAACTACCCTGACAGTTAGGAACTTTTTCCTAATGTCCAACCTAAATCTCCCTTGCTGCAGTTTAAGCCCATTGCTTCTTGTTCTATTATTGGAGGCTAAGGTGAACAAGTTTTCTCCCTCCTCCTGATGACACCCTTTTAGATACCTGAAAACTGCTATCATGTCCCCTCTCAGTCTTCTCTTTTCCAAACTAAACAAACCCAATTCCTTCAGCCTTCCTTCATAGGTCATGTTCTCAAGACCTTTAATCATTCTTGTTGCTCTTCTCTGGACCCTCTCCAATTTCTCCACATCTTTCTTGAAATGCGGTGCCCAGAACTGGACACAATACTCCAGTTGAGGCCTAACCAGCACAGAGTAAAGCGGAAGAATGACTTCTCGTGTCTTGTTTACAACACACCTGTTAATGCATCCCAGAATCACGTTTGCTTTTTTTGCAACAGTATCACACTGCTGACTCATATTAAGCTTGTGGTCCACTATGACCCCTAGATCTCTTTCTGCCATACTCCTTCCTAGACAGTCTCTTCCCATTCTGTATGTGTGAAACTGATTGTTCCTTCCTAAGTGGAGCACTTTGCATTTATCTTTATTGAACTTCATCCTGTTTACCTCAGACCATTTCTCCAACTTGTCCAGATCATTTTGAATTTTGACCCTGTCCTCCAAAGCAGTTGCAATCCCTCCCAGTTTGGTATCGTCCGCAAACTTAATAAGCGTACTTTCTATGCCAACATCTAAATCGTTGATGAAGATATTGAACAGAACCGGTCCCAAAACAGAACCCTGCGGAACCCCACTTGTTATACCTTTCCAGCAGGATTGGGAGCCACTAACAACTACTCTCTGAGTACGGTTATCCAGCCAGTTATGCACCCACCTTATAGTAGCCCCATCTAAATTGTACTTTCCTAGCTTATCTATAAGAATATCATGCGAGACTGTATCAAATGCCTTACTAAAGTCTAGGTATATCACATCCACCGCTTCTCCTTTATCCACAAGGCTCGTTATCCTATCAAAGAACGCTATCAGATTAGTTTGACACGATTTGTTCTTTACAAATCCATGCTGGCTATTCCCTATCACCTTACCACCTTCCAAGTGTTTGCAGATGATTTCTTTGATTACCTGCTCCATTATCTTCCCTGGCACAGAAGTTAAACTAACTGGTCTGTAGTTTCCTGGGTTGTTTTTATTTCCCCTTTTATAGATGGGCACTATATTTGCCCCCTTCCAGTCTTCTGGAATCTCCCCCGTCTCCCATGATTTCCCAAAGATAATAGCTAGAGGCTCAGATACCTCTTCCATTAACTCCTTGAGTATTCTAGGATGCATTTCATCAGGCCCTGGTGACTTGCAGGCATCTAACTTTTCTAAGTGATTTTTTACTTGCTCTTTCCTTATTTTCTCTTCTAAACCTACCCTCTTCCCGTAAGCATTCACTATATTAGACATTCCTTCAGACTTCTCAGTGAAGACCGAAACAAAGAAGTCATTAAGCATCTCTGCCATTTCCAAGTCTCCCGTTACTGTTACCCCCTCCTCATTGAGCAGTGGGCCTACCCTGTCCTTAGTCTTCCTCTTGCTTCTAATGTATTGATAAAAAGTCTTCTTGTTTCCCTTTATTCCCATAGCTAGTTTGAGTTCATTTTGTGCCTTTGCTTTTCTAATCTTGCCTCTGCATTCCTGTGTTATTTGCCTATATTCATCCTTCGTGATCTGACCTAGTTTCCATTTTTTATATGACGCCTTTTTATTTTGTAGGTCACGCAAGATCTCAAGGGTAAGCCAAGGTGGTCTTTTGCCACATTTTCTATCTTTCCTAACCATCGGAATAACTTGCTTTTGGGCCCTTAATAGCGTCCCTTTGAAAAACTGCCAACTTTCCTCAGTTGTTTTTCCCCTCAGTCTTAATTCCCATGGGACCTTGCCTATCAGCTCTCTGAGCTTACCAAAATCCGCCTTCCTGAAATCCATTGTCTCTATTCTGCTGTACTCCCTTCTACCTTTCCTTAGAATTGCAAATTCTATGATTTCATGATCACTTTCACCCAAGCTTCCTTCTACTTTCAAATTCTCAACAAGTTCCTTCCTATTGGTTAAAATTAAGTCTAGAACAGCTTCCCCCCTAGTAGCTTTTTCAACCTTCTGAAATAGAAAGTTGTCTGCAATGCAGTCCAGGAACTTATTGGATAGTCTGTGCCCCGCGGTGTTATTTTCCCAACATATATCTGGATAGTTGAAGTCCCCCATCACCACCAAATCTTGGGCTTTGGATGATTTTGTTAGTTGTTTGATAAAAGCCTCATCAACCTCTTCCGCCTGATTAGGTGGCCTGTAGTAGACTCCCAGCACGACATCACCTGTGTTTTTTACCCCTTTTAGCCTAACCCAGAGACTCTCCACCCTTCCGTCTCCTATGTCCATCTCCACCTCAGTCCAAGTGTGTACATTTTTAATATATAAGGCAACACCTCCTCCCTTTTTCCCCTGTCTATCCTTCCTGAGCAAACTATACCCATCCACACCAACATTCCAGTCGTGTGTATTATCCCACCAAGTTTCAGTAATGCCAACAATGTTAATGTGCATTTCCTGAACACCCACCATGTCCAAGTCTAGCTGCTCCAAAACACTGAACATCAAGCACCTCCTCCTGGGCCCCCAAATCCCTGCCACCTTCCACATGGCCACTTTTACAGATGCCTCTTCCCTGATACTGCCCTTGCTCAGCTGC
Source organism: Gopherus evgoodei (assembly GCF_007399415.2). NCBI lineage: Eukaryota > Metazoa > Chordata > Testudines > Testudinidae > Gopherus > Gopherus evgoodei. The sequence continues at coordinate 48,444 of NW_022059780.1, read as the reverse complement.
ACAGAGGAGTTTTCATCCCCAATCCCTGCCTGTCACTGCCCAGCAGCCCTCTGGCACCATTCCTGAGGGTCACCCTGCCTCACTCGCTTCCTGCCATGTTGGGAAAGACAGCTGTCATCATTAAAGGTCAGGTGGGCCAACTAGGGGCAGAAGCCCATTCTATGTTTTTCTACTGCAGAGCCCAAGATCAGGGACTCACCTTCAAGGCTGCCCAGAGGTGGGGCAAGTGGGGCAATTTGCCCAAGGGCCTGCAGGGACCCCATGAGAATATAGTACTCTATAGTATTGCAACTTTTTTTTATGGAAGGGGCCCCTGAAATTGTTTTGCCACAGGACTCCTGAATCTCTAGGGCAGCTATGCTTGCCTTGGGTGCAGGCACTGCTGTGCTCCCAGAAAACAAGCAGCTTCTGCACATAGAGGGATGAAAGGACCTACCAAAGCCCAGAACTGAACCAGGTACCTTTAGATTTTCACTCTAATGCTCACCCAACTGAGCTACTTTGGCAGTTCTGTAGCAGTATTTTGGTCTGTTGCTTCTCTGTCTGAGATGTTTTTGTAGCAGTTGCACACAAAAAGGACATCACTGGGAGCAGCACATGAAGACAAGGCTCACTTTAGCCTGCTTTACTCGCTTCCTTACCCTGTTCCTGCCTGAGTTCCCGGGTTGACCTGGTGGCGGAAGGAGACTGGGGGCCAGTGGAGCAGGGAGGAAGTTGATTGGACCCTGAGCTAGACTAGACCCTGATGGCTAGAGTCTGGCCACCACTTGCCTCCCTACCCTGCTGTCCTGGCTTCCCCCACTGGGCGTCATTTCAAGAAGGAAGTGAGGCTTCTGCCTCCCCTCCCCGATTTTCACATCACAGAGGAGTGCAAACAGGAGAACGAACGGCTGCTCCACACCCTCACCGGAGGAACCCGATGCCCTTAGCTGTGGTGAGTAAGAAGTGTCTGTTGGCTGACAGGGCCTGTCCCCCGGGGAGCTGGAACAGCAGCTGCCGCCTCCCCCTTGGCTCCAGGCTGTGGGAAATGCTCGTTGCCTGGCTGCATGGGTGGATGCTGGTCTGTGCTCTGGAGAAAGTCTGTATTGCTCTGTCAACCCCCCGTCTTCACTGAGCCAGTCTGGTAAGGTCCCAAGTGCCCCCTCCGGCCTGGCAGCTGAAAGTCTGTGCAGACATCAACCCCCCTGCCAGCCCCACAGGCAGCAGAAGCGCCAGCCCCCCCAGCACCACAGGGGCACTCAATGCACTTCCTGTGGGGAAATGGCTCCTTGGCATCCAGCTGCTAGAGTGAGAGCCAGGAGAGAGCAGTGTCTGGCTCACCTTGGGGGAGAGAAGAGACCTGATGAGTGCGGATCTCCCTCAGCCTCCCCCGCAATGCTGGTCAGTTTTATTGTCACTGTGATAGTCACTGCTTCCCTTCAGGGCCGGCCCAGAACAAATCCCCCCCTTTTCTCCACAGGCCCTGCCCCCACTCCACCTCTTCCCCCAAGCCACCACCCCGTCCCTTCTCTTCCCACCCTGCACCTTCCTGTCCCATTCCTCTCCCTCCCCCACCTCTTCCCCCTCGCCCCTCCAGCACCTCACTGAAAAGCTGAGCACCTTTTTTTTCTGTTGGTTCTGCAGCCCCGTAGCTCCCATGGAGTCGCTGACTTGGCTCCTTTCACACTCTAGAGAGAGGAGCAGAACCAGGGCTATGGCTGATCTATGGGGCACCAGGTGAGTGCCAGAGGCTTCAGGTGCTGAGAGTTTGCCTGACACCTCAGGGACACAGTGTGAGGTGGTGTCCCGGGGATCTCTATGAAAGGAGCAGAACAGGATTTACTTGGGGTGGGGAGAGAATTGAGAGTGTCTCAGGGGGGTGTAGAGAGGTATTGCCCAGGTGATAGACTGGCTAAAACACAGGCCTCGCTGCAATCAGGATTTGAAACTGCATGGGGGAGCCCTATTAGATTTCAACGCCAACGCCTTAACCACTCAGCTATCGCACCTGTGAGCACAAAAATACCCCAATGCCAGAGAAACTGGTAAAGAATCCCAGTGCCCAGGCTTGAAGTCATCTGAACTACAGAATTCCCACCGCAAACCTGGCTCCCAAAGCACAGGGGGGATTTGGGGTTTGTTCTCTTTGCTTAGCCATGTACAGTCGCACAGAGAGCGCGTTTAAAAGTCTCCCCTCCCACAGAGCGGGAATGGGAAATGATTCTCAACTTGAAGCTTGATGTGAATGAGGATGTCTGGGCAACAGGGCAGGGACTGGCCTTTGCTATAGAAACCAGTGACACACGGAACCAGGCTAAGGAAAATGTTTCCTGGAGTCAGTAACTGGATTAGCAGCAGTATCGTGCAGAGAAATGTCTCACACGAGGAGTCAGCGCATTGGTGGTTTGGTAGCAGAAGTCACTGCTACAGCGGGGGAGGTCTAGCTTTGGTTTCTGGCCAATAGAGGGATGAGTTTTATTGTCTCCAAATTTCAGTAGAAAAATTCAGACCCAAAATGTGTGTGGTGGGGGTGTGATGCAGTAGGGACTGTCTGTGTGGGGAGTGGGAGAGCAGGGGAGGACTTTAGGGGATGGACGATGCCAGGGCCTGTAACCTGAGCTAGGTAAGGGAGGGGAAAGGTCAACACCTTTGCCCGGGAAGGGGAACAAAGGAAGGGAGTGGCAGGAGGGAAGCAGTTTGAGTTTGGGCTTGGGCCTGTGTGGGCGGAATTCAGGGTATCCTAGCTAGGATCCAAGCACCCTGAAAGCCCAGAAGGACTCAGTGGAGGGGTCCTGAATGTGCCTGCAAGCTCTGCTGTAACCGGTGTTCCTGTTGTCCAATAAACCTTCTGTTTTACTGGCTGGCTGAGAGTCACTGTGGGTCCCAGGAAGAGGGGTGCAGGGCCGGACTCCCCACACTCCGTGACAACTGGTGGCAGCGGTGGGATATACTGCACCCCGTGGACGGCGCTTCCTGCAGTAAGTGACTGGGGAGCAGTAAAACGAAGGGGTGATTAACCCCTGGGAGTGTGTGCCCAGTGAGAAGGACTTTGCAGTAACAGGGTCCCCCGGGGGATTGCAGCGAGCGGTCCCAGGGGCGAAGGAGTTGGCAGCTCGACCCTGGCAGAGAGGTGGTGACCTCACGAAGGGCTGGTGCACTAGGGGTCCCCCTGGAAACCGTGGGGAGCGGCGAGCACCTCGGCCTGTGAGTGGCCACCAGGAAGATGTATGCCAAGCGGTGCAAGTGTGACCTGCTGGAGCTACGCAAGCAGAGGGGGTTGCGCCCGGGGAGACGCACCAAGGACCAGCTGATTGCCTAGCTGGAGCAGGGAGACCGCACGAATGAACGGAGCCCTGTCTCTGAGGGAAGCAGCCGAGCAGATGCAGCGCAGGCACCAGTGTCTGTCCCCGCTGGGAGTGGTCAGCCGGCGGACGAGGGCTTCCCGAGACCCCCCCTTCCTAGGCCTAGGGGAAGGGCGGGGAGGAGCCCAGTGTATACAGAGGGCACCCCCGGCCAGCAGGGGAGCCTCACGGCGAAGCCCACCCCCCAGCAGGGGATTCTCCCGGCAACGCTCGGCATCCGTGGAGCGGAGGCGGCTGGAATATGAAAGGGAGCTGAGACGGGAGGAGCTCGAGTTAAAGAGGCGAGAGCTGGAGGAGAAGGCGAAACAGCGTGAACATGAGCGGGAGGAGAAGGAGAAACAGTGTAAACATGAGCTGGACCTGGCCCAGCTGAGGAGAAGTGAGGCCCCAGCTGCGGTGAGTGAGGGGGGACCCAAGTCTACAAAGAGCTTTGATAAGCACTTGCTGCCCCGGCATAAGGAGGGGGAGGACATAGATACCTTCCTGACGGCCTTTGAGAATGCCTGCGAGCTGCACCGGGTTGACCCTGCAGAAAGGGTCGCAGTTCTCACCCCCTTACTGGACTCCACAGCCGTGGAGGTGTACAGCCGACTGAAAGGGGCGGAGGCAGGGGACTACGAACTGTTCAAACAGGCCCTGCTCCGCGAGTTTGGGCTGACTCCTGAGATGTACCGGAAAAAGTTCCGGAGCCAGCGTAAAACCCGTGAGGTCACATACCTACAACTGGTCAACCGGGCGCAGGGGTATGCCCACAAGTGGACGGCTGGGGCCCAAACTAAAGAGGACCTGCTTGACCTATTCATACTGGAGCACCTGTACGAGCTGTGCCCGTCCGACCTGAGGCTGTGGTTGATGGACCAGAAGCTGGAGAACCCGCAGCATGCAGGCCAGCTGGCCGACCAATTTGTGGACAGTCGGGCAGGGGATGGCAGGGAGGAGTCTCGAAGGAGCAGGCCTGCCTCAACGCAGAGAGAGAGTCATCATGGGACCTCCCAAAGGGGGCCTATGGAGAACCCCCCCAAAAGGGGAACATCCAGCGGCAGGTCCCTCCGACCCACTCAAGGGGACCCACGAGATATGGGCTGCTATCGCTGTGGCCAACGAGGTCACATACGGGCCCAGTGCCCCAAGCTCAGGGACAGACCAAGCAGACCCAACCCGCAGAGGGTGGACTGGGTAAAAACCCAATCGGAGGAGGGGCTACATTCCCAGGAAAGGGGGGTTGGCAACATACCACCTGTGGATGCTCCAGGTTCCGGGTTTTTGGTTTACCGGGTGGGCGCGGGGCTGCCCCTCCGGAAAGAGTGCATTGTTTCCCTGGAAGTGGATGGGAGGAAGGTCACTGGGTACTGGGACATGGGCGCAGAGGTGACGCTGGCCCGGCCCGAGGTGGTGGCCTCAGATCGGATGGTGCCCGACACCTACCTGACCCTGATGGGCGTGGGTGGGACCCCATTCAAGGTACCCGTGGCAAGGGTACACCTGAAATGGGGGGCCAAGGAGGGCCCCAAGGATGTGGGGGTACACCAATATTTGCCCACTGACGTGTTAATGGGAGGGGACCTTGAGGACTGGCCTAGTAACACCCAGAGTGCCCTGGTCGTGACTCGTAGTCAGAGTCGGCAAAGGGCACTGCTCCCCGACAACGGGGAAGGTACTCGACCCGAGGTGCAGGACCCTAACCCAGGGAGCGGGGAACGCCCAGGGGCACGGTTCAGAGAGGCTGCGGCCTCAGACCCAGCCAGCAAGAGAGAGCCGGTCCCCATCCCTGTCCCAGCTGCTGAGTTCCAGGCCGAGTTGCAGAAAGATCCCTCCTTGCGGAAGCACAGGGACCGGGCTGACCTTAGTGCGGTACAGACCATGAGGAGAGGTTGCAAGGAGAGGTTCCTGTGGGAGAAGGGGTTCCTGTACCGAGAATGGGCTCCCCCAGGGGAAGTAGAGTCATGGGGGATCAGGAGGCAGCTGGTGGTTCCCCAGAAGTTCCGTCACAAGCTGTTGTACCTGGCCCATGACATCCCTCTCGCAGGGCACCAGGGAATCCGGCGCACCAGGCAGAGGCTGCTACAGAACTTTTACTGGCCTGGGGTCTTTACCCATGTCCGACAGTACTGCCAATCCTGTGACCCCTGCCAGAGGGTGGGGAAGGCCCGGGACAAGGGGAAAGCGGCTTTGAGGCCTTTACCCATCATAGAAGAACCTTTCCAGAAGGTGGCCATGGACATAGTGGGACCCCTCAGCAAGACGACCCGGTCAGGGAAGAAATACATCCTGGTGGTGGTGGATTTTGCCACTCGCTACCCCGAGGCGGTGGCCTTGTCCTCTATTGAAGCAGACACAGTGGCAGATGCGTTGCTGACAATTTTCAGCCGGGTGGGGTTCCCCAAGGAGGTCTTAACGGACCAGGGGTCCAACTTCATGTCGGCCCTGCTCCGGTCCTTATGGCAGAAATGTGGGGTCCAGCACAACTGGGCCTCAGCGTATCACCCCCAGTCCAACGGGCTGGTAGAAAGGTTCAACGGGACGCTGAAGATGATGCTAAAAACATTTATGAACCAGCACCCGCAAGATTGGGACAAGTACTTACCTCACCTGCTGTTTGCGTACAGGGAGGTACCCCAGGAATCTACCGGGTTTTCACCTTTCGAACTGTTGTATGGAAGGCGGGTGAGGGGGCCCCTAGACCTGATGAGGGACGAATGGGAGGGGAAGGCCGCTCCCGAGGGAGAGTCAGTGGTGGAGTATGTCCTGACCTTCCGGGAAAGACTGGCCGAGCTCATGGGCCTGGCCAGGGAGAATCTGGCCCGAGCCCAGAGGAGGCAGAAGGTCTGGTATGACCGCACAGCACGAGCCCGTGCCTTCGCCACCGGGGATCAGGTGATGGTTCTCATCCCCGTGAGGAGAAACAAACTCCAGGCCGCCTGGGAAGGGCCCTTCAAGGTGATCAAGCAACTGAATGAGGTAAACTATGTGGTGGAGCTGTCAAACCGGGCACATCACCGTCGGGTGTACCATGTGAACATGATGAAACCATACTATGACAGGGGGAATGTGGTGTTGGCCGTGTGTGGACATTGGGAGGGGCAGGGAGATGACCCCTTAGTAGATCTATTCCCTGGGACAAAAGCTGGTTCCCCCCTGGAGGCGATTCCCCTCTCTGATCAACTGACCCCGGGCCAGCACGCTGAGATCAGAGGGGTGCTGCATCTGTACTGACAGCTGTTTTCCAACCAGCCTGGACGCACTAATTTGACTGTCCACCGGGTGGAGACCGGGTCACATGCCCCTATAAGATGCTCCCCTTTTCGGGTCACTGGGAAAACTGCCCAGGATCTTGAAAGAGAGGTCAGGGACATGCTGGCTTTGGGGGTGATCCAGCCGTCTTCCAGCCCTTGGGCCTCGCCAGTGGTGCTAGTCCCCAAGAAGGATGGGTCAATCCGGTTCTGTGTGGACTATCGAAAGCTCAATGCCATCACCGTATCTGATGCCTACCCTATGCCCAGGCCTGACGAGCTCCTAGACAAGCTGGGAGGTGCTCGGTACCTTACCACTATGGATCTTACCAAAGGCTACTGGCAAGTGCCGCTGGACGCAGATGCCAGGCTGAAATCAGCCTTTATCACCCCTCTGGGGCTCTATGAGTTTCTGACCCTGCCCTTCGGCCTCAAGGGAGCGCCGGCCACCTTCCAGCGCCTGGTGGATCAGCTACTGAGGGGGATGGAGAGTTTTGCCGTGGCGTATATTGACGACATCTGCGTCTTCAGCCAGACCTGGGAGGACCACATGTCCCAGGTTAAACAAGTCCTAGACCGACTCCGAAAGGCTGGGTTAACAGTAAAGGCTGAGAAGTGCAAGGTGGGGATGGCTGAAGTATCTTACCTGGGCCATCGGGTGGGGAGCGGCTGCCTGAAGCCGGAACCAGCCAAGGTGGAGGTGATCAGAGACTGGCCTGCTCCCCAAACCAAAAAGCAGGTCCAGGCCTTTATTGGGATGGCGGGGTACTATCGAAGGTTCGTGCCCCACTTTAGTGCCATAGCCGGCCCCATCACTGAACTGTGCAAAAAGGGGAAGCCAGACAAGGTGATCTGGACTGAGCAGTGCCAGGAGGCTTTCCGGGCGCTGAAGGAGGCTCTGGTTAGTGGCCCAGTTCTGGCAAACCCAGATTTTGACAAACCCTTTATGGTGTTCACTGATGCCTCAGACGCGGGACTGGGGGCAGTGTTAATGCAGGAGGATGAAAAGGGGGAGAGACACCCCATCGTGTACCTGAGTAAGAAGCTGCTACACCGGGAACAAAGCTATGCGGCCATCGAGAAGGAATGCCTGGCCATGGTGTGGGCCCTTAAGAAGCTAGAGCCATATCTCTTTGGGCGACACTTCACCGTGTACACCGACCACTCTCCCCTGACCTGGCTGCACCAGATGAAAGGAGCCAACGCCAAGCTCCTGAGGTGGAGCCTGCTCCTGCAGGACTATGACATGGACGTGGTCCATGTGAAGGGAAGTGCCAACCTGACAGCGGACGCGTTGTCCCGGAGAGGGGGCCCTGAACTTCCCCAGGTCACTGGGCAGAGTGACCCCGCTCAGTTCAGTCTCGAAGGGGGGAGAGATGTGATGCAGTAGGGACTGTCTGTGTGGGGAGTGGGAGAGCAGGGGAGGACTTTAGGGGATGGACGATGCCAGGGCCTGTAACCTGAGCTAGGTAAGGGAGGGGAAAGGTCAACACCTTTGCCCGGGAAGGGGAACAAAGGAAGGGAGTGGCAGGAGGGAAGCAGTTTGAGTTTGGGCTTGGGGCTGTGTGGGCGGAATTCAGGGTATCCTAGCTAGGATCCAAGCACCCTGAAAGCCCAGAAGGACTCGGTGGAGGGGTCCTGACTGTGCCTGCAAGCTCTGCTGTAACCGGTGTTCCTGTTGTCCAATAAACCTTCTGTTTTACTGGCTGGCTGAGAGTCACTGTGGGTCCCAGGAAGAGGGGTGCAGGGCCGGACTCCCCACACTCCGTGACAGGGGGTTTCTCTGGTTTGGTTTGCTTTTCTCATTTGAAATGTCCTTGATCATTTTTCTGGGAAAACTGTTTGAACAAGGCCAAGGAAGAGTCAGAACAATTACAAATCTCCATGGGAGTGAGGGGGTCTCTCAGCACCAGGGGAGGGGTGGAGATTTTCATGGACGGGAGTTGAGGAGATAAATGAGAGGCTTTTGCTCCAGCAGAGGGAGCGGCTTGGCAGGTTCATTTTTACCAAGTGAAACCCTCACCCGTTGCTCCTCTGCTGGTGCTGCTCCACCTCAATCCCCACTATCACCCCCAGCATGTGACCTACAGCTTCCCACTGACAAAGCCCTTATCTATCAGATACAAAATCCCCTGTCTGCCCCTTCTCCCAGCTGAGCCCTCCCCCCACAGAGCCCAGGACAACCCCTACCTAGCCATGTCGGGGAGTTGGGCTTAATCTTCAAGGCCGAGCGCAAAACCTTCAGCCAGGGACATTTCGCTCCCTTCCCACCTCAGCCCAAGTGGCAAGGGAGAAATGGAAGAGACACACCGGCTCAAAGATGCCTCCCTCCCACTTCTCTATAGCCTTCTCTGATGTTATTAATATAAACTGGGACCGTAGAGATCATTGCTGCCACCACTGTTATATATGTGCAGCAAATATTGTGCAAAGGTTGTCGTGTGAGGTGTCTATGACAAGGTTATGATTTGCTGGTTATAATTATACTAGCTGTATGTGTGTACCATTTTTGTATCTGAAGTTATGAACATGGGCTATGTACTTGTATCTCAAATGTATTTGATTCCAGGTAGCCTCAGTGATGCATTTGGTCAGCTTCTTGGGAAAGGACTATTCTCAGGAAGTGCCCAATCAAGAAACGCTTCACTGACACTGGACTTTGGGAGACGCCAATCCACATCTGAGCTTTCCTGGGAACATTCAAACTGACAGTCCTGGGACAGAGGGGAAGGCAGCCAGGAAAAATGGAGAAACTCAGCCACTGTCCCTGGGTAGGTTTGAACCACAATCCTCTCAATTAATGGTGGAATCCACTGAGCCATTGCACCGCAGAGACCCATATGTGTGCTAACCAAGGCTGCTGCCGCCTAGAAGCCTGCACATCTGCCTGCCAGCACTAGTGCTCACAAAGCACTAGTGTGGATGCTGGAGGCTGGGTGCTGGCTGCTGCAGGTACAAAGCCAGCAGAGTGGTGCAGTGGAAGCATGCTAGGTTCATAATCCCGCACTTAATGGGTCAAAGCCATCTTCCGCTGTGCATGGGCTTGTTCCTTTTTCCCCTGGGCCTTCAAGCAAGGCTGTGACCAGCAGAGCACCAAGAGCCTAGACCATGAGGCAAGAGGTGGCTGAGGTGTCAGCCTGCTAGGAGCTCTCTGGCTGCCTGGGCACGGTGAGGGCCTCCTGTCCTGGCCTCAGGCCGCAGTGCTTCTTGGTCCTCTTTTCCCACCCACACCGGCAGGCAGCTGCTGCAGGAGAACACAAGGGAGGCTCTCCGGGTGCTAGGCAGCGTGTGTGGCTGTCAGGGGAAAAAGCTGAGGCTCCCGACTCGATCTGCCATTGACTCGCATAGCTCTGCACTCAGTCAGCCATGACAGGCCAGGCTGCGGATGTGACTCAAGCTTGGGCAGCATGGCCGCGCTTTCCTGACGAGGCATGAGGCAGGCCAAGGGCTTTGCACGGCCTACAGGGAAGTGGGAGGGAGGCGTCTTCGGGCCGGCGTGTCTCGTCCATTTCTCACTTGCCACTTGGACAGAAGTGGGAAAGGAGCGAAACATACACAACTGAAGATTCTGCACTTGGATTAAACCCGAGTCCCTGACATAGCTGCTCAGAGATGGGCTTTTGCGGAGCAGTCCCCACACTCTTCCAGCCAGCAGGTGAACCCACTGTGTCCAAGAGGGAGCCTTTGAGGTGGCAAAAGGGGGACATCATAGTTCTCAGCAGACCTTGAGGAGCCCACAAGGAGGCTTCAGTGGCATCCCTGGGGGAGCATAAACTCCCCCTCCTTTCCCCCTTCTGTGCCCATAACACAGAGCTCGATTAATCAAAACCCTCTTCTGCCAGCACCAGGCCTCCTTCTTCTTACACTGGGCCTGCAAGCGAGGGGGCAGCTTTCACAGCACCAAGAGTCTAACCTGTGAGGCAGGAGGCGGCTGATGCCCGCAGCCTGCTGGGGAGCTCCCAGAAGTTATTAATGGACAGAGACTCCTCAATGCCCTTAGTAACAAGGGTTTGGGGTTCATCGAGTCACTATGTCAGCCCTGGGTGTCAGGTCACTGCACAGCTTTGATCTAGAGCTCTGATCTCAACCACCAACCAGCAGCCCATAGCCTCCTCCTGGGTCTGCCCCAACTGGTTACTCCTTACAGGCTGACCATACCCCCCTTCCAGCCCCATATTTGCCCCCTAATCATCCTACTGCCACTCAGAACCACAGATGTGGATGTGCTGAAGGAGGGAGGGGTGACTCTAGGATGGGGTTCTTCTCTAAAAATGGCTGGTAGAAAGGTGATGCTCAGCTCTGTCAGCAACCTACCCAGTTGCCTCGCTGCTAGCAGATGCAGACATTTCTGTAAGGTGATTAAATGGGGTATTTGGCTTCTGAGTGAATGTGAGGAATGTGCGCTTATGAGAAGGAATATCCATCCCTTTTTCAGTTGGCCTTTGGGGCCCCAGTGGCCTAATGGATAAGGCAATGGCTTTCTAAGTCAGAGATTGTGGGTTCAAGTCCCATCTGGGGTGAACAACTACCTTCTTCCTCCACATTGCATGGAAATCTTGGTCTTATTTTCACCAAGGAAGCTGGAAGATGTTTGAACACAAAGTACTGCAGCTTGGGAACAATCCCCCAGAAATGGCATCTTCCACTCCACAAATGCTTTCTAATCCCAGCAGTAGCAAACAGTTCATACCAGTGTTTGCCTGAGAATAGAGGGAAGGGGAGTGCTTACTCCAAAACATCCATGAGCGAAACAGACAGGAAGAGCAAGGCCATCCTGAAAGAGAACGGATCTGTCTGGAGACAAAGCAGAACCTGAAAATGAGCAACGGTGTGAAAAGACGAGGTTCAAATGTGTGTTAGATGTTAGTTAGTGTTAGAGGGCTCATCCCCTCACCCTCCCATTCCCTGATTCTTCTCATGTGAACAGAGAGCAGCAATAACCAAAGTCCGAAGGTGCAAACAATTAGATGTTTATTGGGTTGAACTTCCAGCAAGCAATGATTCCAATTTCCTTCCTCAGTGTCCCCTTCCCAGCTCTGACGCCACAGAGCCCTGCCTGTGCCCCTGTTCCCATTCCTCTCCCTTAGCGAAACATGATGCCAATTCCACCCCCCTTACTTCCTGACTGACTGCAGACTATATAATAAAACTTGAGTTCTGCTTAGCTATACCTTAACCAATCATTTTACTGAAATTTAACTAACCAATCCTAACATATTGTAACATGATTATCTAATCAATTATACACACCACCTAATTGGTTTACACCCAACAAAATTAATTCTACAGCAGACAGAAACAATTGCAGACCCAGACAGCAATTATACAGACAAACACTAGGGAAGTGGGGACTACAGTGCTAGAACAACACAGAAATGAGGATGTCACATCCCTGCTATTGATAGGTGAGTTCTTGCCAGACAGGATGCTACCAAACTAAGTTTTCTTTAACTATCTTTACCTGGTGGTGCTGGGCATTGTCAGGACAGGACTGTATTCCCAACAGCCCAGTAGCACCTTATTTCACTGGGACTGGTGAGGACGTGACCATTCGCTTCCCAGCCTATGGCTGCCCCTGTGGCGTAGCCAAAGAGCAGGGCCTCAGACTGTCCCAGTAAGCGAAGCCCTTACACCGGCAAACAGTGATTGTGATTTTCTTTCCTACCTCTGTGACTAGCTACATGAGAATCATCTACCTACATTGTTAATGTCTAGGCCTTTCCAGACAGGTGTGAAAATCCACATCCTAACAGCTGCCCCTGGGCTCCGCTTTGCCAGCTGCCTGCCATCTCCCCGCTGTTCACGCTGGCAAACTAAAGAGCACTCCCAACCAGCCCTGTGTGCCCTGCCTTCCCCTGCTAGCGCTCGCCCTCCGTGTCATGGGGAGCTGGGGCCATTGTGGGGTTTGCTGCTTTGTGTTCATGGAAGTAGCCTGTCACATCCCCCATGGACATGGATCTGTTTGGTGTCCTAGCGGCTCATTGTCCCGCAGGTCGCCCTAGGTGCAAGGACTGTGGGCAGTACGAGGCTTCTTCTGTATATCTCTGGAGTAGCCTCTTGCCACCCTCTTCCCTGCCTGCACACAGCCCCTGGGTACTCCCTGCCTGCATCCTGAGCTCCATCCTGCCCACACACAGCCCCTGGGTACTCCCTGCCTGCACCCTGAGCTCCATCCTGCCTGCACACAGTCCCTAGGTACTCCCTGCCTGCACTCTGAGCTGGCTGAACGGCTGAAAATTGAAGGTGAGATCAGGTTGAGTCTTTCTAACATATGTCCTCAGCTGGAAAAAAAGGTGCCAGGAGAAACAGGCACACCTGTGTCATTAGGAACATTACTTGTCTGTAAGTTATTATATATTTTTATAAACACCTCTAGAAACACACCACTTGGTGTCAATCCCCTGTTTACAATTCTATTTGGAAACCCATCACTTACCCAGCTTTTAATCCATTTAATGTGTGCCATGTTCAGTTTGTATCGCTCTAGTTTTTTCACCAAATTTTGTGTTCTACCACGTCAAACATCTTACAAAAATCTAAGTCTTATATCAACACTAATCCCTTTATCAGCCACACTGGACAGGATCTATTTTCCATAAAAAAATTTTCATTATTCTGATTGTATTCTCAATGGTGACTGGCATTAATTATATTACCCTCCTTTAATTTTTTATTAATGGAGTTCCTTAGTCACTCCACTATCTTACCAGAGATTGGTGTGAGACTGATTGGCCTATAATTACCTTGAACCTTCTATTTACTCATTTCAAATACTGGCACAACGTTAGTTTTCCTCCAGTCTTCTGAAACTTCCTCGGTTTTCCAAGGCTTATTGAGAATCAACATTTACAGTCCAGTGAGCTTCTCTGCCTGCTCTTTTCAAACTCTTGGATTCAAGTGATCTGGACCTGCTGATTTTACAGTCTATAACGTTAGTTGCTCCTGTTTCACACCCTCCAGAGATACTAGTGGAATGTAAAGAGCAGCATCATATGATATGACTTCACCATCTGGCTTATCCCCAAATACAGGCACAAAATCGACTGGAGGGGTTGATAGATCCATGCTTAAATCTCTCACCGGAAAGCTTTTATTCTAGCCATCAGATCACTGTTGTGGCTCAGTTCTGCTCCCTTTCCAATTTCTGTGGACATCAGAACTGGACACAGGATTCCAGTCTGTGTCTCACCAGTGCCATATACAACAGTACGATTTAGTCCCCCCTCCTACTCACTGCTCCTCTGTTTGTACATCCAAGGTTGGCATTAGCCTGTGTTGCCACACCCGGCACTGGGAGCTCATGTTCTGTTATTTCTTCACTAGGACCCTACATCCTTTTCTGTCACTGGTATCCGGGATACAGTCTCCTTCAGATACCTGAGATGCAGCAATCGTACATCAGGGAAATCTTGCACTATCTCCAATACCTCTGGGTGAGACCTGAGGACTTTCTAATGGTGGCCCTGGTAGGTAGCTACACAAGAGAAAGGGAGGCAGAGACAGTCAGGCAGAGGATCATTCTCAGCAATCTCCTGAAACTTCTGCCCTCTCCGTTAAATCCCCTGGTCTCGGCCTGGCCCCGCCCCCCGCAGCGCGGCGCCCCCCAGTGCGGTGGGGGCTGCCGGGCGCCTGCTTCCCCCCTGGCCTCGTCTGTGCCGCCCCGATGTGCCCCGCGGGGCTGCCCCACTCGGGGGGGGAGCCGTTGGGTGGAGCCCTATGGAAACACGGGGGTGGGCAGGGCTGGGAGCCAGGACTCCTGGGTTCTCCCTCGGGGAGGGAAGGGGAGATTGGAGGTAGAGTGGGGGGATGATGAGGGGATATGGACCCATGAGGCAAGTCCAGGAGCTGGTGTCAGGCAGCAGGTCACTTGTGGGCCCCGAGTGTCCGATCTGGAAACAGCTGCCTGTCCCCACGCCCGGGGACTGCGCGTGGCTGGCAACCGTCTCCTTGTACCTGAGAATTATCCATACACCCCAGGGGTGTGAGCCCTGCGCTCCCCTGTCAGTGCCTGGGGCACAGAGCCATGTGTACGAGTCACTCTGTGCGGGGATGTCAGTTCGTACAGACTTTGCTGGGGCTTTTTCTGTAGCCTGTGGTAAAATGAGGCAATTAACTAGATGTGTTGATGGAAGTTCTCTGCGTCCCCTCAGGGGTACACGTACCCCTGGTTGAGAACCACTGATGTAGGGGAACCCAGGCCCACCCCCCATTCTGACTTCCAACCCCGTACCCTGGGCAGCTGGTTCAGCTTTGCTTACCTTGCATCAGCCTCAAGTCAGCTTCACTGGGTCACCAGTTCCACCATGGCCAGGCATCAGAGAGAGGAAGTTTCCTCTCAGCTGTAAAAGCAGCAAGGGCTCCATGAGGGGTCGGTGCTGGTGGAGCAATTATTGACACTTTCTCTAGTCTCCTTTTCAGATTTTGCCCCATTTTCTCTTTAATTCTCCAATGTTAATTTAACAATCTCAGATTTGGGATATTTTCACACCCGTTTGACCTGCAGCAAATTTTCTTCCTTTCTTTGGGAAATTGTCCTGAATCGTTCCCCAAAGGAGAAGGGCTTAATGGGTGCAGTTTGCAGAGCCCTGAGACACAGCTGCCTCTGGGGTGGGCTGGGGTGGCCATTCTCTGCTGGCAAGGAAGGGGACAGGAGGAAAAAGTCCGCAGTGGAGACTGTCCAGCACAAGGTTATGCAGTCCTGGCTACTGCTACCCCCAACTGCCAGTCACCTGCCTGCCCCTGCTTCTGCCTGCTCCCCACTGCCAGGAAGTTTTCCTGCTCCACACTCCCCTCACATACCCTCTTAAAGCACCTCCTCAAAGGGCTCCCTGCTGCCATGTGAATGGTGTGTGTGTGTGTGTGTGTGTGTGTGTGTGTGTGTGTGTGTGTGTGTGTGTGTGTGTGTGTGTGTGTGAGGGGGAATTATTACTGTCTGTTTATTGAACTTCCACTGTCCAATTACTCTCACTTAATATAAAATCTCTTCATATTCGGGTGGTTTTCTCTCATTAGCAAATGTTTCTTTTTAGACCCATTTCTTCCCCAGTTCTCAAAGATAGATATAAAATATCCTGTGTGCAGCGCAATAGTAGGCAGAGGGGTCTCAGAGTACTGGAGGCTTCCCCCTTGGTTTGTATACAAATGTTCGGTGTTATTCTCCTGCACATTCCTTATGAATCCTAACATGATGTTATCTTTTTTGCTGGCAGCTGTGAATTGAGTGGAGCTTTTCATTGATCTGTCTACAGCAACATGCAGATCCCCTTCTTGGGTTGTATAGTCGATAATCTGTTCTGCCGCCGTCGCTAGGTGTAATGCATGTTCAGTAGGGGTTTCTCCCCTCTTCCCTTTTTGTATTTCCTCTCCCTACTAATGTTGGGGTGTCCTTCTCCTCAGTTTAGTGTATTAATGATCTCAACTTGGGGTCATATGTGTCAATTCGTTGCTACATCTTCAGAGAACTATCCATGATGACTCCAAGATCTCTTTCCTGATTAGTTGTAGCTAAATTAGCCCTCATTATTTTGTATGTATAGTTGGGGTTATGTTCAGGACTCTGAATTTTGCAGTCTGAGTTCAAATGTCAGTGGGACCTTGTATTGGTTTGTGGTAAAGCCCTGGAGCTCAAAGTGCTCAATTTCCATGTCTCTAGTTGTTTAAGAGTGAGTCTTTTCCTTCCTGCTGGGTGACTCACACCCCCTGGAACCAGGTCTTTGGTTGAGATGGCTGCAATGGATTGGGGTGTAGAAGTGGCTATGGCCGCCTGTAGTCCTGTGGTTTTACCTGGTGCTTGGGATTCTTGCTGCTTCACCTGATGCCCACAAGTTTGGCCCTTGTGCTTACTGCCACACTTTTCCTCTGGCCCACACGGCGCTTGAAGAAAGGAGTGCCAGGGCCGGGATTAATAGTCAGGGCTTGGCAGGAGGGAGGTGGAGCCCAGCCTGGAGCCCCTCACACCTTCCCTCCTCCGGACACCTAGAGCAGAGGTGGCTGGTGTTGACAGCTCCAAGGGAAGGTTTATAAGCCACAGAGCAACTGAAGGCGGGGCAAGAGGAGGGGAGGACCATGCCTATGTATGGCCAGCAGACAGCCACAAAGACCCCCGGCGAGGCTGCTTCCTGCCATGCCAAACACCCACTGAAAGCGACCCGCAGACCAGCATGCAGGGCAGCTGCTGATGCTCTGTGGCCAACATCAGAAGAAGGTAGGAAAGCAGGGCCAGCCCCCTGGTGTGGCCTCTGTCTGTTCCCACTCACAGTGCTCACATTTGCAGTGGGGCAGAAGATTTTACCCCAAGAGACTTTTCCCCAGCTGGCGAGAAGCAGAGAAACACCCAGGCTTCTAAGGTGCTATTTACCAACCCCCTCAAGCACAGGGGCAGGTGCACACTTGGAAGAGGGAAACTGCTCTACACGCCAGCCCGGGCAGCTGCCCATTATCTTTGGCAAGTCAGGAAGGGCAAAGGCTAGACTGGAAGCACCTGGGGCTCCTGCCCCAGCCTTTGTGACACCCAACCCCCAACCCCTTCCCAGGGCTCTAGCTGAAGCCAGAGCATTGCCCTGAGCGACCAAGAAGAGGTTCCAGCCCTGAAGGAAGCAGGACTTTCAGCATGAAGGTAAAACTGCAGCAACACAGCTGTGAAGGGACTAAAACCTGCAATCTCCTGACCCGCAGTAGACACCTTATCCATTAGGCCACACGGTCAGGTGAGAAAAAGCCCCTCCAAGCACTTCTTTAGAAAACGCAGATACTGTGTTTCTCAGGTCTTCTACTGAGGGAGGGCGAGACTCTCTGGGCACAAGAAGTAGAGTTCCCAGCGACACGTGAGAATTAATTCTATGGAGCCAGGTGCAGGACTTTGGCAGGGAGGCTCAGGTATGGGGGATTGGGGTGTAGCGAACAGGCTGGCTGTCTAGGTGAGGAGATTTAGTGACCCTCAGGTGCAGGAGAGAGGAAGAGAAGGAGGAATTGGCAGTGGCCGTGGAGAAGAAGAGGAGGCTCTTAGCAAGCCTGGCTAGCTCAGTCAGTAGAGCATCAGGCTCTTAATGGGAGGAGCCAGGGTTTGAGCTGCTGTCCAGGGACTCAGCTTTTAAGTTGCCTTGTGTGCCAGGAGCCAAATGATTCCTGGTGGTGCCCAGAGCCATGTGTGGGACAGAGAGGCTGAGACTTGTCGCACCTGCTCTGCGGCAGGGATCCTGGCAGCTCAGACTCAGGGAAGATGTCATGGTACAATTCCCCAATCTGAACCTTAGCGTCCAAAAGATGGGGTACCAGCATGAATTCCTCTAAGCTCAATTACCAGCTTAGAACCTGTAGCGCTGCCACCAACCAGGAATTCCAGTGCCTGCTACACTCTGGCCCCATAAAACCTTGCCCGGGGACCTCCAAGTCCCAGACCCTCTGGATCTTAACACAAGGAAAGTAAACCCTTTCCCTCACCATTGCCTCTCCCAGGCTTCCCCTCCCTGGGTTACCCTGGAAGATCACTGTGTGATTCAAACTCCTTGAATCACAAAACAGAGAGGACAATTCACCTTCCTCCCTCCTTCTCTCTCTCCCCCTCCCAGACTCTTTCTGAGAGAAAGTAATCCTGGCACAGAGAGAAATCAGCCTCTCCTCCTTTCTCCCCACAAATTCCTTGGTGAATCCAGACCCAGTCCCTGGGGTCTCACCAGAATAAAAAAACAATCAGGTTCTTAAACAAGAAAAGCATTTAATTAAAGAAAGAAAAAACAGTAAAAATTATCTTTGTAAATTTTAAAAAAATGGAATAGGTACAGGGTCTTTCAGCTATAGACACTGGGAACACCCTCCCAGCCTACGTATACAAGTACAAATTAAAATCTTTTCAGCAAAATACCAATTTGAACTCCTTTCAGCCAAATACACATTTGAACTTCTTCCAACCAAATACACATTTGCAAATAAAGAAAACAACCATAAGCCTAACTCACTTTATCTCCCTAGTACTCACTAGTCTGAACCTATAAGAGCCTGTATTGGAGAGATTGGAGAGAAACCTGGGTGCACATCTGATCCCTCTGAGCCCCCAGAGTGAACAACAACCAAAACTAACAGCACACACAAAAACTTCCCTCCCTCAAGATTTGAAAGTATCCTGTCTCCTGATTGGTCCTCTGGTCAGGTGACAGCCAGGCTTACTGAACCTGTTAACCCTTTACAGTCAAAGAGATATAAAGTACTTCTGTGCTATTAACTTTTTTTATCTGTTTATGACACGTGCTGCTGAATTAAAATCCTATTAGGGCTCCAAAAAGAGCCGCAATAGGCTGTGTTTTCTTCTTCAGATCCCTGTTTGTTAAGACAGAGTCTCTGAGCTCTGCTGATGGCTTTGAATCCAAAAGCCAAGCCTGTGTTGATGCAAATTACCTAACTGATAAAGAAAGGCGAGAACTGCCAGCACAAAACAAGCTGCAAATAAAGAACATATCTGGTCAGCAAACAAATTGCCTACATAAAAGGCATGGTATAACAAGATACCTTTAATAGATTTGATGCTAATGTTATTGTTAATATTAAACATTAAAATAAATTTAGTGTTAGTAAGTACCCCTGTAACAGCTTATAGTGTGTATGATTTTTGGAAAAATCCTTTAAAGTAATATGGTAATGATGCTTCTCAGCTGTTACCTGTGAATAAACTTAAAGCTTAACACAGCAGGAAAACATTACAGACTTGGTCTGCTATATAAAAGGAAAAACTTGAGGTACACAACCTCATGAATTTAATAACCAAACAGTGGAATAATTTCCGCATAACCCTTAAAAAGTAGAACCCATTAAAATCTGGCCTGCCTATAGAACAAGAAACACAAGAAAATATAGGGGTAATTCCTCTCTTTTGCCTGCAATCAGCAAGGGTATTTGTAAAAGAAAGGAATCTTTTAAGTAATAATCAATGCCACCCCAAAAGGGGTAGAAAAATGTTATTTTTGTCTTTCAGATAATCCAAAGTACTGTATAATGGGCTATGTGTATGTGTTAATTCTTGGGGGGAAGTGTTTAAAAAGTGTTAGCAACCCACCAGAAGACAAATGTAAATGTAATGTAAGTACTGTGTTTACCAATAATCACATTTACTATTTGCCACAACAACAACAAAAGAGTCTCAGCTTACTGTAAGCACTGATTTAGCTTAGTTCTCTATCAATCTTGGCATTGAATGGCAAACAGTTACCAATCATCTGTTAAAAGGTAAAAAGGTAACATAGTTTCTAGAAAAAAAAATGTGGAAAATTGGACCATTCATATTATACACACAAATGGGGACATGTTAAGAATTGCCATTGCAGAAAAACATAACAGCCTACCATTGGTATAACATATTTTTTGGATTGTCTCCCACAACTACTGGCATACTAATATTACTACCCCTAATTGTGTTTTTGGTTTTAAATTGTATGTGTTTAATCGAAATGTTTAAAATGTGCTGGTGGATAAAACAAATGTATGCAAAGCTAAAGCCACAGGCCCAAATCACCTCTCAGTATTTTCTATTACATGGACTAAATAAGAAGTGACACTGGCGATTAATAATCTTAGCATCAAAAGGGGGATATGAAGGAGCAGGATTTTATAATATCTCATAAGAATTAAAGTATAATTTGATTTCATCCTGCTAGCCACCTTTTTTAAATAGCAGAAAGAAATGACCCCCTGGGACTTTAAGATTCTGTTTTCCCATATGCATTACAAATTGGGCCCTCTCTAACTCTTTGTTTTACGATTTAAGTAGTAAGAGACAGGATTCTCTATTGTGTCTATGTTAAGTAAATTAGAGAAACATTGAAGGCCTGGGTCTCAATGTAAATTGTCTTGGTTATTAATTGTAAAACTTAGCAAGGTTTAATTTGCAATCCTATTTTGCTCGATATAAAATACTACTGTTTGTATTCTCAATTTATTTGTGTGAATGAGAAATGTATGCATCAGGAAAAGATAAAGGTGTGAATGCCATTGTTATAGCCAGAGTCAAGGAAGAAATAGTAAAGAGACTTAAAGAACATCAAAGAATCACCAGGCACTGCTTACTCCCCGACGGCTGTTAAACTGTCTGGCATCTCAGAGTGGATACATGCTTCGCAGTGTAAGAATGCACCACCCCCAGTGAACCAATCATCACTTCAGGACCACGCAGAGTCAATTGTGACTCCAGAAGAAGACGTAGAGGAACAGCCTGCAATACCTTACAATCTACGTTCTCATAAGGGTTGCCAGAAGCAGACGACAACCTAAAGCAAGGCCCAAGAAGAAGCAGTAGTGAGCCTAGCGCCTGCTGCCTGGTGGACATAAAACTGTGACTGCAGTTCCCTCAGTTGAGGTTGTCAGAACCGGAAGGGCCCTGCCTCCAACATACGCCTCTGGTGGTGCCTGTTCCTCAACTGCTGGTGTCTTAAGGTCTGGGGAGTCCACAACAATGACAATTCTTTTATCCAGCAGCAAGTTTGGATAGCTCAGACCCTTATTATTTCTAAATGCTGGGTCTGCAGCCACATCCCAACCCACTCTCAAACTGGTGTTCCTGTCCTGGCTATCCCACTCAATTCCCCAGACCTCACTGGAGGACCTTGTCCTTTTAACACAATATGGAACAGTAATGACACCTGGGAAGAGGCTATTGGCAGTTCCTTTATCCCGCTTGGGGGAGTAATACACCAGGCAAAAAGGCTCCTGAGGTTACAAGCAGTAGTTAAAATAATGGCAAATAAAACCGGAGAAAGTTTAAGAGCTCTGGCCAAAGAAACAGGGGCGATCCGACAGGTGGCCCTCCAAAACCGTCAGGCATTAGACATAGTGCTGGCGGCCAAAGGAGGGACCTGTGCTCTCATTGGAAAACAATGTTGTCTGTTTATACCTGATGATAGCAATGAGGTAATAGATCGCGCTAGCCACTTAGAGCAAATCGCATATCTTCCCCAAGTAGAGCTGAGTTCTTTATGGAAGTGGCTAAATAACCTGTTCAATTTCTCTGGCATAGGAAACTGGTTGTTTCAGGGAGCCCTAACTATCCTGTTTGGAACCTTAGTGATTTTTATATATTATTTCAGTTAATCTCCTGTTGTATCCAGAATTGTGTCACCCAGGTGACTGCCCCAAAACAGAGTGCTAATATGATGATTTTGAATACCGCTGATGAACAAAGAGATAAGGAACGGTTAATTTGTGGAACCCAGTAATTGTTGGTCATGGCATGCGCTTGACCGAAAGGAGGGATTGTGAAAGTAGAATGAATTATATTGTGAAAATAGAAAGGATTAAAGAAATGCTGTCTGTACCTTTAAGCAAAATTGTTGGAATGCTGCAATCCAGGTGTCAGGAATACAGACATTAACATAGAACAATTGCACCGTTTAAGGGCAATTGGTGAAGTATTAGCCTTAGATCGATAAGAGTTAGTAAGGAAGTAGGATATGCATGCTGTGCCCCAGGTGAATTTTACTGATTTGCTTTCTTTGTCCCTTTGTCTAATTCCCGCTCTTTTATCTGTATAAACAAGATAGCTTGTGTCTTGCATGGTGCTCACATTATTTGGATGTTATTAGCAGAGAGCTGTGCTAATAAAACAGAGTGGTCTGACAAACTGTGGCCTTGGCTACACTGGCACTTTACAGCTCCGCAACTTTCGCGCTCAGGGGTATGAAAAAACACCCGTCTAAGCACTGCAAGATACAGCGCTGTAAAGCCTCAGTGTAATCAATGCCACAGCGCTGGGAGCACGGCTACCAGCACTGCAAGCTACACCCGTAGAGGATGTGGTTTACGTGCAGCGCTGGGAGAGCTCTATCCCAGTGCTGGCGCTCCGACCACACTCACACTTCATAGTGCTGCCGCGGCAACGCTTTGAAATTTCAAGTGTAGCCATACCCTGTGAGTCCTGAGTCTAAGTTTAACAGGAGCGGATGTTCAAGCAGGGGCAGAGCGCTGCCTTCCCTCCCCAGCTCTGCAAGGGGACTGGGGAGCGTTTGTTCCTGTTGGGGCAGGGCGCTGCCTTTACTCCCCGGCTCTGCGAGGGGACTGGGCAGCGGTCGTTCCTGCGGGAGTGGGGCATTGGGTTCCCTTCCCTCTGTGAGGGGACTGGAGAGCGGCCGTTCAAGTGGGGGTGGGGTTCTTCCTTCCCTCCCAGGCTCTGTGAAGGGACTAGGGAGCAGCCATTCCTGGGGTGGCATGGTGCTGCCTTCCCTCCCCAGCTCTGTGAGGGGACTGGGGAGCGGCCGTTCCTGCGGGGGCGGGGCACTGCCTTCCATCCCCAGCTCTGCGAGGGGAATTGGGAGTGGTCGTTCCTGCGGGGGCGTGGCTCTGCCGTCCCTCCCCAGCTCTGGCAGGGAACTGGGGAGTGGCCGTTCCACCTGGGGCAGGGCACTGGGTTCTGTCCCCAGCTGCGCTAGAGGACGGGGGAGCGGTAATTTCTGCGGGGGCGGTGCTCTGCTGTCCTTCCCCAGCTCTGCTAGGGCACTGGGGAGCAGCCTTTCTTCCTGGGGTGGGAAGTTCGATTCCCTTCCCAGCTCTGCGATGGGACTGGGGAGTGGCCGTTCCTGCAGCGGTGGGGCACGGCCTTCCCTCTCCAGCTCTGCCAGTGGACTGGGCAGCGGCAATTCACGCGGGGGCGGGGCACTGGATTCCCTCCCCACTCTGTGAGGGGACTGTGAGCGGCCGTTCAAGTGGGGGCGGGGCTCTTCCTTCCCTCCCAGGTTCTGCGAGGGGATTGTGGAGCGGCCGTTTCAGGCAGGGCGGGGTGCTGCCTTCCCTCCCCAGCTGTGCGAGGGGACTGGGGCATGGCCGTTCCTGTGAGGGCGGGGCCCTGGGTTCTTGTCCCAGATCTGCCAAGGAATGGGGAGCTGCCATTCCAGCGAGGGCGGGGCGCTGCCTTCCCTCCCCAGCTTGGCGAGTGGACTGCGGAGCGTCCATTCCTGCGGGGGCGGGGTGCTGCCTCCCCTTCAAAGTTCTGCAAGAGGACTGGGTTGAGGCCATTCCTGCTGGGGCAAGGCGCTTCCTTCCCTCCCCAGCTCTGCCAGGGGACTGGGGAGTGGACCTACCTGTGGGGGCGGGGCGCTGCCTTCCATCCCCGGTTCTGCCAGGGGACTGGGGAGCGGCCATTCCTGCAGGGGAGGGGTGCTCCCTCCCCTCTCCAGCTCTGCGAGGGGACTGGGGAGCGGCCGTTCCTGGGTGGGCGGGGCACTGGGTTCCCTCCCAGCTCTATGAGGGGAGAGGGGAGCGGCTGCTCCTGCGGGCGCCGGGTTCCCTCCTCAGGTCTGCGAGGGGAGTGGGAAGCTGCCGTTACTGCAGGAGCACGGCACTGCTTTCCCTCCCTGGCTATGCAAGGGGACTGAGGAGTGACGTTTCCTGTGGGGACGGGGCACTGGGCTCCCTCTCCAGCTGTGCAATGGGACTAGGCAGTGTCCATTCCTGCGGGGGCAGGGTGCTGCCTTCCCTCCCCGGCTCTGTGGGGGTAGTGGGCAGCGTACGTTCCTGCGGGGGCGGGACGCTGTCTTCCCTCCACGGCTCTGTGGGGGTAGTGGGCAGCGTACGTTCCTGCGGGGGCGGGACGCTGTCTTCCCTTCCCGACTCTGCGAGGTGACTGGGGATCGGTCGTTTCTGCGGGCGTGCGGAGCTTCCTTCCCTCCTCAGCTCTGCGAGGGGACTGGGCAGCGGCCATTCCTGCGAGGGAGGGGTGCTGCTTTCCATCCCCAGCTCTGGGAGGGGACTGGAGAGCGGCTGTTTCCAGCGGGGGCGGGGAGCTGGGTTCCCTCCCCATCTCTACCAGGGGACTGGGGGGTGGCAGTTCCAGCAGGGGCGGGGCACTGGGTTCCCCTCCCAGCTCTGCGAGGGGCTGGTGAGCGGCCGTTCCTGTCGGCGCGGGGCACTGGGTTACCTCCCCGGCTCTGCCAGAAGACTAGGGATCGGCCATTGCTGCGGTGGCGGGGCTTTGCCCTCCCTCCCCAGCTCTGCCAAGGGACTGGGGAGTGGCGGTTCCTGCAGGGGCGGGGGCCTGGGTTCCATCCCAGCTCTGTGAGGGGACTGGGGAGAGGTCGTTCCTGCGGGGGAAGGTCGCTGGGATCCCTACCCAGCTCTGCGAGGGGAATGGGGAGCAGCCGTTCTTGTGGGGGCGGTGCACTGCCTTCCCTACCCAGCTCTCCCAGGAGACTGGGGAGCGTCCGTTCCTGCGGGGGCAGGGCACTGCCTTCCTTCCCCAGCTCTGCGAGGGAAATGGGGAGCAGCTGTTCCTACGGGGGAGGGGGTGCGCTGCCTTCCCTACCTAGCTCTCCCAGGGGACTGGGGTGCAGCCGTTACTGAGGGGGCGGGGCGCTGGTTTCCTGTCCCTGCTCTGCGAGGGGACTGGGGAGCGGCCGTTACAGTGGGGGCAGGCCGCTGCCTTCCCTCCCCATCTCTACCAGGGGAATGGTGAGTGGCCGTTCCTGCGGAGGCAGGGCGCTGCTTTCCCTCATCAGCTCTGCGACGGGACTGGGGTGCAGCCGTTCCTGCGGGGGCAGGGCGCTGGCTACCCTACCCAGCTCCAACAGGGGACTGGGGAGCGGCCGTTCCTGGGTGGGCGGAGTACTGCCTTCCCTCCCCAGCTCTGCCAGGGGACTGGGGAGCGGCCGTTCCTGCAGGGGTGGGGCGCTGCCTTCCCTACCTAGCTCTGCATGTGGACTGTAGGGCCGCCATACCAGCGGGGGCAGGGCGCTTTGTTCCCTCCCCAGGTCTGTGAGGAAACTGGGGAGCGACCGTTCCAGCAATGGTGGGGCGCTGGGTTCCCTCCCCACCTCTGCGAGCGGACTGGGGAGCGGCCGTTCCAGCGGGGTGGTGCGCTGCCTTCCCTACCCAGCTCTGCCCGGGGGCCGGACAGCAGCCATTCCAGTGGGGTCGGGCGCTGCCTTCCCTTCCCAGCTCTGCCAGGGGACCGGACAGCAGCCATTCCATTGGGGTCGGGTGCTGTCTTCACTTCCCAGCTCTGCGAGAGGATTGTGGAGCGGCCGTTCCTGCGGGGATAGAGCATTGCCTTCCCTACCCAGCTCTGCCAGGGGACCGGACAGCAGCCATTCCAGCGGAGTCGGGCGCTGCCTTCCCTTCCCAGCTCTGCGAGATGAATGGGGAGTGGCCATTCCTGCGGGGGCGGGGCACTGCCTTCCCTACCCAGCTCTTCCAAGGG
Source organism: Gopherus evgoodei (assembly GCF_007399415.2). NCBI lineage: Eukaryota > Metazoa > Chordata > Testudines > Testudinidae > Gopherus > Gopherus evgoodei. Next base: position 22,705 of record NW_022059780.1, on the reverse strand, counting down.
ACTGGGCAGCGGCAGTTCAAGCTGGGGCGAGGCACTGGATTCCCTCCCCAGCTCTGTTAGGAGACTGGGGAGTGGCTGTTCCTGCGGGGGCGGGGCGCTAGGTTCCCTCCCCAACTCTGCGAGGGGATTGGGGAGCATCCGTTCCGGCGGGGGCAGGGCGCTGCCTTCCCTCCCCGGCTCTGCGATGGGACTGAGGAGCATCCGTTCCTGCAGTGACGGGGCTCTGCATTCCCTCCCCAGCTCTGTGATGGGACTGAGGAGCATCTGTTCCTTCAGTGACGGGGCTCTGCATTCCCTCCCCAGCTCTGTGATGGGACTGAGGAGCATCTGTTCCTGCAGTGACGGGGCTCTGCATTCCCTCCCCAGCTCTTCCAGGGGAGTGGGGACCGTTCATTCCTACAGGGGCTGGGAGCTGCCTTCCCTCCCCGGCTCTGCGATGGGACTGAGGAGCATCCGTTCCTGCAGTGACGGGGCTCTGCATTCCCTCCCCAGCTCTGTGATGGGACTGAGGAGCATCTGTTCCTGCAGTGACGGGGCTCTGCATTCCCTCCCCAGCTCTTCCAGGGGAGTGGGGACCGTTCATTCCTACGGGGGCTGGGAGCTGCCTTCCCTCCCCGGCTCTGCGATGGGACTGGACAGTGGCTGTTTGAGCCGGGCGGGGCACTGGGTTCCCTCCCTACCTCTGCCAATGGACTGGGCACTGAGTTCCCGTGCCATCTTTGCTAAGGGACCGTGGAGCCGCCTCTCCAGCGGGTGGGGCACTACCTTCCCTCCCCGGCTCTGCAGCGGAATGAGGAGAGACCGTTCCAGTGGGGGCGGGGTGCTGCCTTCTCTCCCCAGCTCTGGGAGGGTACTAGGGTGCGGCCATTGCAGCCAGGGAAGGGCTCTGGGTTCCCTCCCCAGCTCTGCCAATGGACTGGGGAGCTCCCATTCCAGTGGAGGAGGGGCGCTCGGTTCCCCTCCCATCTCTGCCAGCGGACTGGAGAGTGGCCGTGCCAGCGGGGGCGGGGTGCTGGATTCCCTCCCCAGCTCTGATAGGGGACTGGGGAACGGCTAGTCCAGCAGGGGCAGGGCACTGGGTTCCCTCTCCGGGTCTGCGAGGGTACTGGGGATCGGCCGTTCCTGGGGGGGTGGGTCGCTGCCTTTCCTTCCCAGCTCTGCCAGGGAATTAGAGAGCAGCCGTTCCACCGGGGTCGGGGCGCTGCCTTCCCTCCCTAGCTCTGCGAGGGGACTGGGGAGTGGCCATTCCGGCGGGGGTGGGGCACTGGGTTCCCTTCCCGGCTCTGCAAGGAGACTGGGGAACAGCCTTTCCTGCGGGAGCAGGGCGCTGGACTCTCTCTGGCTCTGCGTGGGGACTGGGCAGTGGCCATTCCAGTGGGGGCGGGGTGCTGCTTTCCCTCCCCAGCCCTGTGAGAGGACGGGGGAGTGGCTGTTCCAGCGGGGGCAGGGCGCTGGTTTCCCTCCCCAGCTCTGCGAGGGGACGGGGGATCTGCCGTTCCAGCAGGGGCGGGGTTCTGCCTTCACTGCCCGGCTCCGCGATGCGACTGGGGAGCCGTCATTCCTGCGGGGGCCGGGCGCTGGGTTTCCTCCCCAGCTCTGTGAGGGGACTGGGGAGCAGCTGTTCCTGCGGGAGCAGGGCGCTGCCTTCTGTTGCCGACACAGAAGGTGCCCAGGGCAAGCAACAGTGGTTTGTGCCCAGAGTGTGAAGCCCCAAAGAACACACTGCCGGGTGGAGAAGCAAGCAAAGTTTATTTGAGATCTCAAAGCAGTGCAAGGAGACGAACACCTCAAATCATGCACCACTACACAAGCGGCTTGACCCTTTTTATAATTTTTTTTTCTCTTTCTTCCCCGCCCTTCCTCCTCCTCCTTCCTCCCCTGTAGCAATTAGGTAAGCGCAGGTGCATTAAGTAATCTTGGCCGCGGCAGCTCGTTAGTAAGTTTTCCTTCGGCAAGTTACCTTGTCCTTCTGCTAAAGATGCACAGGCCTTATCACTACTGCTTTAGACCGGTTTTAGCTGTGCTGCAACTGATAACTTACTGTTACACATTTCATTTCACAGCTGCTAGCTTTCTAGATTCATAGATTCATAGATTCAAGGGTCAGAAGGGACCAATGTGATCATCTAGTCCGACCCCCTGCACAAAGCAGGCCACAGAACCCTACCCATCCACTTCTATAACAAACCCCTAACCTATGCCTGAGTTATTGAAGTCTTCAAATTGTGGTTTGAAGACCTCAAGCTGCAGAGAATCCACCAGCAAGTGACCCATGTCCCACGCTGCAGGGGAAGGCGAAAAACCTCCAGGGCCTCTGCCAATCTGCCCTGGAAGAAAATTCCTTCCCAACCCCAAATATGGCGATCAGCTAAACCCTGAGCATGTGGGCAAGACTCACCAGCCAGCACTCAGAAAAGAATTCTCTGCAGTAACTCAGATCCCCTCCCATCCAACATCCCATCACCAACCACTGGGCATACTTATCCGGTGATAATCAAAGATCAATTGCCAAAATTAGGCTATCCCATCATACCATTCCTTCCATAAACTTATCAAGCTTAATCTTAAAGCCAGATATGTCTTTTGCCCCCACTACTCCCCTTGGAAGGCTGTTCCAGAACTTCACTCCTCTAATGATTAGAAACCTTCGTCTAATTTCAAGTCTAAACTTCCTAGTGTCCAGTTTATACCCATTCGTTCTTGTATCTACATTGGTACTAAGCTTAAATAATTCCTCTCCCTCCCTAATATTAATCCCTCTGATATATTTATAAAGAGCAAGCATATCCCCCCTCAGCCTTCTTTTGGCTAGACTAAACAAGCCAAGCTCTTTGAGTCTCCTTTCATATGACAGGTTTTCCATTCCTCGGATCATCCTAGTGTCCATCCCTAATGCAGGTTTGGTGAATTGTTTAATCGAGGGAGGAAAATTAAAACCAGACAAATGTAAACTTCAAAACACCACGTGGCCGTTTATTAACTTGGAAAAAAATCACAGCTTGGGCTGGGGAGGAGCACTTTTATCAACTAACAGTACTCTTGTAACCAGAAACCTTTACACAACCTGAAGCAATCTATTTACATTCATCGACAAGGAACCAAATGATTCAAAATTAACTGCCCTTTAGAAAACGGTAAACGAATACACCAAATAAAATAAACTGTGTGCACACTAACCAAGTACTACTATGAAATACACCAATTAACTTCAATAACAGTCAATACAATAACTCAGTTCTTACATACCATATATACACAACTTCACATTAGACAGCAATATATGCAGTTCTGTACCAAACAAGAGAGGGGAAAGGAGAAGAGGCTAAGCAAAGCACAGAAAGGAAAAATTAGAAAGCAAGTACCGTATTCCAGGCGCAGCTGACCAGCAGAACAGACACCAGGAGCAGACCGAATCCGTAGAAGATGACGTTGAAAAACAATATAATGACATGTCCCGAGCTGGCTATATCCGGAGGAGACCCCTGGCCAAAGGGTTGATCAGGTCCTTCAGTCAGTACGTGGATACTCCTGCAGATCCTGGCACGAGGCATGGTTTTATTCAAAGGCCCTTTTTACAATTGACAGGATCTGATTGGTCCCTAGCTCCGACACCCTCCAGGTTCCGAGCTGTTGCCCCCTACGTAGATGGAATTTGCACACGGCACACTAGAAGCTGCTAGAAGCTGCACCCAGCACACTAGCATAGTTTTGCACACAACCCTAATCTGACCATTTGAACTGAATTATGATTGGTCAGATTGGGTCCCTTTGCCCACGGCATGCTGGTGTATGCACTTAGCACTAACCTGACCTTTGGGTTACCAGGCAGAAGAGCAGGAGACTGCACACGACACCAGCCTGACCCCTAGGTGACCAGGAAAAAGAGCGGGAAAAATGCACACGGCACCACGGTGTTGCACACAGTACCAGTGTGACCTCCAGATGACCGGCAATTGGCCATACAGACACCATGTTGGGAAAAGACCTTAGGGCTGCGACACCTAGTAGCCCGTCTCTGAACCTGTTCCAGTTTGAATTCATCCTTCTTAAACATGGGAGACCAGAACTGCACACAGTATTCCAGGTGGGGTCTCACCAGCGCCTTATATAACGGTACTAACACCTCCTTATCTTTGCTGGAAATACCTCGCCTGATGCATCCTAAAACTGCATTAGCTTTTTTAACGGCCATATCACATTGGCAGCTCATAGTCATCCTGTGATCTACCAATACCCCAAGGTCCTTCTCCTCCTCTGTTGCTTCCAACGGATGCATCCCCAATCTATATCTAAAGTTCTTATTATTAATCCCTAAGTGCATGACCTTGCACTTTTCACTATTAAATTTCATCCTATTACTATTACTCCAGTTTACAAGGTCATCCAGATCTTCCTGTATGATATCCCGGTCCTTCTCTGTGTTAGCAATACACCCCAACTTGGTGTCATCCGCGAACTTTATTAGCACATTCCCGCTTTTTGTGCCAAGGTCGGTAATAAAAAGGTTAAATAAGATTGGTCCCAGAACCAATCCTTGAGGAACTCCACTAATAACCTCCTTCCAGCCTGACAGTTCACCTTTCAGTATGACCCATTGTAGTCTCCCCTTTAACCAGTTCCTTATCCACCTTTCAATTCTCATATTGATCCCCATCTTTTCCAATTTGACTAATAATTCCACATGTGGAACCGTGTCAAATGCCTTACTGAAATCGAGGTAATTAGGTCTACTGCATTTCCCTTGTCTAAATAGTCTCAAAGAAGGAGATCAGGTTGGTTTGGCACGATCTACCTTTAGTAAAACCATGTTGAACTTTGTCCCAATTACCATTGACCTCAATGTCCTTAACTACTTTCTCCTTCAAAATTTTTTCCAAGACCTTACATACTACAGATGTCAAACTAACAGGCCTATAGTTACTCGGATCACTCTTTCTCCTTTTCTTAAAGATAGGAACTACGTTAGCAATTCTCCAGTCGTACGGTACAACCCCGAGTTTACTGATTCATTAAAAATTCTTGCTAACGGGCTTGCAATTTCATGCGCCAGTTCCTTTAATATTCTCGGATGAAGATTGTCCAGGCCCTCTGATTTTGTCCCATTAAGCTGTTCAAGTATGGCTTCTACCTCAGATGTGGTAATATCCACCTCCATATCCTCATTCCCGTTTGTCATCCTTCCATTACCCCTAAGCTCCCCATTAGCCTTATTAAAGACTGAGGCAAAGTACCTATTTAGATATTGGGCCATGCCTAGGTTATCCTTAACCTCCTTTCCATCCTCAGTGTGTAGCGGTCCCACTTCTTTCTTCGTTTTCTTCTTATTTATATGGCTATAGAACCTTTTACTATTGGTTTTAATTCCCTTTGCAAGGTTCAACTCTACTTTACTTTTAGCCTTTCTCGCTTTATCCCTACATGTTCTGACCTCACTAAGATAGCTTTCCTTGCTAATCCCACCCTTCTTCCACTCCTTGTAGGCTTTCTGCTTTTTCTTAATCACCTCTCTGAGATGCTTGCTCATCCAGCTTGGTCTATAACTCCTGCCTATGGTTTTTTTCCCCTTTCTTGGGATGCAGGCTTCTGATAGTTTCTGCAGCTGCGACTTAAAGTAATTCCAGGCCTCTTCCACATTTAGATCCACAAGTTCTTCAGTCCAATCCACTTCCCTAACTAATTTCCTTAATTCTTTAAAGTTAGCCCTTTTGAAATCAAAAACCCTAGTCCCAGATCTATTTTTGTTTATCCTTCCATCTAGTTTGAACTGAATTAGCTCATGATCACTCGAACCAAGGTTGTCCCCTACAACCATTTCTTCTATGAGGTCCTCACTGCTCACCAAAACCAAATCTAAAATGGCATCCCCTCTTGTCGGTTCTTCAACTACTTGGTGAAGGAATCCATCAGCTATCACATCCAGAAAAATCTGATCCCTACTATTCTTGCTAGCACTTGTCCTCCAGTCTATATCTGGGAAGTTAAAGTCTCCCATGATCACACATTTCCCATTAGTGTTTACTTCCTTAAAAACATTAAAGAGGTCTCTATCCATATCCAAATCAGATCCCGGCGGTCTGTAGCACACCCCAAGCACTATCTCAGGGGAGGCTCTAGTAGCTTTCTTTCCCAGTGTGATTTTTGCCCAGACAGACTCTGCCTTGTCCATTCCATCACTTCTTATTTCTTTACAGTTAACCTCCTCATTGATGTACAATGCTACTCCACCACCTTTGCCTTTATTTCTATCTTTCCTAAACAGCACATAGCCTTCAATACCTGTACTCCAGTCATGACTACTATTCCACCACGTTTCTGTTATCCCTATAATATCTGGTTTCACTTCCTGCACCAGTAGATGTAGTTCCTCCATTTTGTTCCCTAGGCTCCTCGCAGTAGAGTACAGACATCTTAATTTTTACCGTTTGGCTTCACTCACATTCTGTACCCTGTTAGGCACAGACATTCCACCACCAACATCACCTGTTAGTCTGTTATCTACACTACCCTTCCTCCTTATGCCAATTCTTCTGTCCATGGCTGTATCCCCTCTTACTTTGTTTACTTCCCTCTCAAGGTTAAATTCCGGCGTGGAGATCTCCCGAACATCTCCCAACCATCTTCCCCAAATTTTTAGTTTAAAGCTCTCTTAATCAGGTCGGTGAGCCTCCATCCTAGAAATCTAGTTCCCTCCTTGCTCAGGTGAAGCCCATTCCGAGAGAACAGTCTTCTGTCCTTAAATGCTTCCCAGTGGCCATACATCCCAAAGCCCTCCTTATAGCACCACTGCCTGAGCCATCTGTTGAACTCCATAATCTTGTCACACCTTTGTCGCCCTTCTCTAGGAACCGGCAGGATCCCACTGAAGATCACCTGAGCCTCGATTTCCTTAAGCGTCTTCCCCAGTCTGGCATAGTCTTCCTTGATACATTCCAGAGAGTATCTAGCCGTATCATTCATTCCCACATGAAAGACAATCAATGGATTCTTCCCTACTCCCACTAGTATCCTTTTCAGCTGCAGGTCCACATCCTGTATCTTAGCACCCGGCATACAGCACACCCTTCTGTTCTCCCGATCAGCTCTAGTCACAGGTCTGTCTATTCTTCTCAGTAAGGAGTCTCCAATCACGTAGACCTGCCTATTCCTGGTGACAGTGCGCTTCTCCGGTCTATCTCCCGCACCCACCGGCTGCAAGTCCTCTCGATTCCTATTCCCCCTTGCAATCCTCTTGGGGCTTATATTTGGTGTTGCCTCCATTGACTCCTCCCCTCCTCTTGCAGGACTATCAGCTCTTCTCTTTTTCCTTGCCCTCTCTCCTTCAGCGACCACCTGCTGTGCCCCTTCTTCATTTTCCAACTCTGCAAACCTGTTCCTGAGTTCTATTTCTCCTTCACTGGCCCGTCTTTTCCTCTGCCTGGTTCTCTTAGTCACATGCTTCCACCGTCCACTTTCCTCCCCCAGCAGTCTCTCCTCTGAATTCTTTGGTCCGTCTTCCATCTGCACATCTGAGCTTATCCCTTCAGCCCCCTCATGTCTGTGCTCCATCGTCTGCTCAAACCCCCTTCTGAACTCAACCAGAGTTTGCACCTGCATCTCCAGTCCTCGGATCTTCTCTTCCATCAGCTCTACCAGGCGGCACTTCATGCAGACAAAGCTCTTCTCAGGCGCCTCCTCCAGGATCATGTACATGCTGCAGCTTCCACATCCAGTCATCCTCATTGTGTCTTTCACCGCTGCCTCTGTATCAGTCATGGCCTTCCCACCTGACGCCTGGTAGTCAACACAACACAAGCCCCCAGCAGGCACCAGACCACCACCCTATCCCTTGACTTGCTTGTCGGTTCCTCTGTCTTAGTCTCCCCTGCAACCTGCCCCTGGAAACTCCCATTGAAACTCCCCTGTTTACAGCTCTGTTTGCTGGCTCCTGTGCTGCTGCAGATCAAGTAGAGTTCAGCATGGAGGAGCTTTGGTTCACTAAGGCTCAGATTTACGCCTAGTGACATCAACACTGGAGAGCGGCTGTTCCTGCGGGGGCGAGGCGCTGGGTTCCCTCCCTATCTCTGTGAGGGGACTGGGGAGCGGCCGTTCCTGCGGGGGCAGGGCACTGAGTTCCCCCTCCAGCTCTGCAAGGGGATTTGGACGTTGTTTTTCCTGTGGGGGTGGGGCGCTGGGTTTCCTTCTCAGCTCTGCCAGGGGACTGGGGAGCGGCCGTTCCAGTGGCGGAGGGGAGCTGCCTTCCCTTCCCAGCTATGCGAGGGGAAAGGGAAATGGCCGTTCCTGCGAGGGCGGGGAGCTGCCTTCCTTCCTCAGCTCTGCGAGGGATCTGGGAAGCGTCCGTTCCTACGGGGGCGGGTGCTGTCTATCCTCCCCAGCTCTGCGAGGGGAATGGGGAGCGGCCGTTCCTGAGGGGGAGTGGCTCTGGGTTCCCCTCCCAGCTCTGTGAGGAGACTGGGTAGCAGCTGTTCCTGCGGGAGCGGGGTGTTGCCTTCCCTCCCCAGCTCTGCGAGAGGACTGATAAGCAGCCTTTCCTGTGGGGGTGGGGCGCTGGGTTACTCTCCCAGCTCTGCGAGGGGACTCTGGTGCCACCTTTCCTGCGGTTGCGGGGCCCAGGGTTCCCTTCCCAGCTCAGGGATGGGACTGGGGAGCGGCCGTTCCAGCAAGGGTGGGGCACTTTCTTCCCTTCCCAGCTCTGCAACGGGACTGGGGAGCGGCCGTTCCTGTGGGGGTGGGTCACTGTGTTTCCTCCCCAGCTCTGCCAGAAGACTGGGGAGCGGCCATTCCTGCGGGGGTGGGGTGATGCCTTCCCTCCCCACATCTGCGAGGGGCCTGTGGGGCTGCCATTCCAGCAGGGGCGGGACGCTGCTTTCCCTCCCCAGCTCTGCGAGGGGACTAGAGAGTGGCCGTTCCAGTGACAGTGGGGTGCTGCCTTCCTTCACCAGCTCTGCAAGGGGAATGGGGAGCGGCTTTCCTGCAGGGGCGGGGCGCTAGGTTCCCTCCCCAGCTCTGCGAGTGGACTGGGGAGCGGCCGTTGAAGTGGGGGCGAGTCGCTGCCTTCCCTCCCCAGCTCTGACAGGGGACTGAATAGGAGCCTTTCCTGTGGGGGGCAGGGCACTGGGTTATCTCCCCAGCTCTGCAAGGGGACTGGGGAGCGGCCGTTTTTGCGGGAGCGGCGCGCTGGGTTCCCTCCCAAACTCTGTGAGGGAACTTGGACATTGTCTTTCCTGTGGGGGCGGGGCGCTGGGTTCCCTCCCCAGCTCTGCAAGGGGATGGGGAAGCGGCCGTTCCTGCGGGGGCGGGGCGCTGCCTTCCGTCCCCAGCTCTGCGAGGGGAATGGGTCACGGCCATTTCTGCAGAGGCGGGGCGCTGGGTTCCCTTCCCAGCTCTGCGAGGGTACATGGGAACGGCCGTTCCACCAGAAGCGGGGTGCTGCCCTCTCTCCTCAGCTCTGTGAGGCCACTGGGGAGCATCCGTTCCTGCAGGGGCGGGGCACTGTGTTCCCTCCCCAGCTCTGCCAGGGGACTGGGGCATGGCCGTTACTGTGGGGGAGGGACGCTGCCTTCCTTCTCTAGCTCTGCAAGGGGAATAGGGAGCAGCCGTTCCTGCGGGGGTGGGGCGCTGAGTTCCCTCCCCAGCTCTGTACGGGTACTAGGTAGCGGCCGTTCCTGCGGGGGTGGGGCGCTGCCTTCCCTCCTTAGCTGTGTCAGGGGACTCGGGAGTGGCCGTTCCAGCGGGGGTGGGGTGGTGTGTTCCCTCGCCAGCTCTGGGAGGGGACAGGGGAGTGGTCGTTCGAGAGGGGGAGGGGCGCTGGGTTCCCGACCCAACTCTGGGAGGGGACAGGGGAGGGGCAGTTCCAGCGGGGGCAGGGCGCAGACTTCCATTCCCAGCTCTGGGAAGGGCCTGGGGAGTGGTGGTTCCAGCGGGGGGGGAGGGGACGGGCTGGCTTCCCTCCTGTCATAAACAGATGGTTAAGGGTTAATGTCTCTTTTACCTGTAAAGGGTTAAGAAGCTCAGTGAACCTGGCTGACACCTGACCAGGGGACCAATCTGGGGAGAAGATACTGTCAAATCTCGGTGGAGGGAAGTCTTTGTTGTGCTGTTTGTTTTGTTCTTTGCTCACTCTTGGGGCTAAGAGGGACCTGCAACCAGGTTTTCTCCAATCTTTCTGTATCAGTCTTTCATGTTTCAAAGTAGTAGATACAGCCAGGAAACGTGTTTGTTTTCTTTACTTGTAAATGTGTCTTTTGCTGGAAGGATTTTTACCTCCGTTTGCTGTAACTTTGAATCTCAGGCTAAGGGGGCGGGGAGGTCCCTCTAGGCTATATAAATCTGAATACCCTGTAAAACATTTTCCATCCTGATTTTACAGAGATAATTTTTACCTTTTCTTTCTTTAATTAAAAGCTTTCTATTTTAAGAACCTGATTGATTTTTTTCCTTGATTTAAGACCCAAGGGGATTGGGTCTGAGCGCACCAGAGATTGGTGGGGTGTAAAGGACGGGGGGGGAGGTTAATTCCTTTTTGTTTTAGGATCCAAGTAGTTTGGATCAGTGTAGCCTCTCAGGGTAACCCAGGGAGGGGAAAGTCTCGGGGGAAAAAGAGGGGAGGGAAGGCCAATTTCTCCTTGTGTTCAGATCCAAGGGGTTTGAGTCTTGGATTCCCCAGGGAAGGCTTTGGGGGAACAGGAAGTGTGCCAAACACTATATTTTTGGCTGGTGGCAGCCTACCAAATTTAAGCTGGTAATAAAGATTAAAAGTGATCATGCAGGTCCCCACTTCTTGGACGTTAAATTTCAAAGTGGGGAAAAAACCTTGATACCCCGCCAGAATGGACCTTGCCTGGGCGGACTCGCTGTGGGAAGCGCACGGAGGGTCAGAGGATGCTGAATGCTCCATGGAGAGACCCAAGAGGTAAAGACTTGTGAGCCTCTTGCCCTAAAAACTTCTGCTCCAAGGGAGAGGAGGCTCCTCAAAGTCCTGACTGGTTTTGTGGGGAGCAGTTCCAGAGCATCGCCCATGGTCTCCGTGACAACTGGTGGCAGCGGTGGGATATACTGCACCCCGTGAATGGCGCTGCTTGCAGTAAGTGACTGGGGAGCAGTAAAACAAAGGAGGGATAATGAGAACCAGGCATGCTGAAGGCTCAGAGAGGGACAGTTTCAGGGAGCGGTTAACCTCTGTGAGTGTGTGACCAGCGAGAAGGACTGTTGGAGTAACAGGGTTCCCCTGAGGACTGCAGCCAGCAGTCTCAGGGGCAGAGGAGCTTGCCGCTTGCCCTGGGAGAGAGGATTTTTGCAGTAGCAGGTTCCCCTGGGGATGGCAGGAGCAGTCCCAGGGGCGGAGGAGTCTGCAGCTCGACCCTGGCAAAGAGGTGGTGATCACGAGAAGGGGCTGCCACTCCAGGGGTTCTTCCTGGAAACCATGGGGGAGCCAAGAGCACACAGGCCTGTCAGTCCAGAGCCACTTGGGAATGGTGAAGTGATGGCCTATCACCATCTCCTTGAGAAGGACATTGTGATCCTGTGTACAAAGAGGGTTACGCACGGGGAAGTTCACCAAGGCACAGTTAATCATGAGTGGGAAGAGAAGGACGTGTCTGAGGAGCAGATTCCTGACCCAGATGGGGCTACAAAAGTAGCTGGGAGCAGCTGGAGCAGCAGCCAGACATCCCTGAGAGTCTGGTCTCCAAACAGATGATGGTTTCCACGATCAGGTTCCCCATCAGGGGATCAAAGACATATGGGATGGGAGCAGAGCCTGAGAGTGCAAGAGGATCGTGAGAGCAAGAGCCTGAGGAAAAGCTGCAGGAGAAGCAGCACCAGCATGGACTGGGGATGGTGGAGCAGAGAAACATAGGGGGCTGCCCAAGGGTCAGTGGGGAAACATGCATGGGGTGGCAAGACCCTGGGACAGAGAGAACTGTGGTGGTGCAGCTGCAGATGCTGAGGGGCTGTGGGACCTGGGTGAAGGTCCCCAGGGTGAAGCCCCCTGTCCTGCATATGGCCTGGATCCGTGTGCAGACCCAGGAGGGGTCTGGCTGGCTGGTCGTTGGGGTTCTCCAGGATATTGGCTGGGAGGCCCTGTTGGGGGGTGACTGTGTCTCATTGGTCCAGGATCCAGGCCCTGCTCCTGTAATGGCCAAGGATTTGAATTCAAATCCAGGGAACCAATTGGGTAAGACGGAAATGGTCTGTGAAAATGCAAATGACGTGGCTGGCAGGGGGGAGGGGCTGCTGGGCTCAGGATACCTGCCTACCTGTAACCAGCCCCCTGGGTCTGAGTGGGAGGGAGAGATGCTCCCCACCCCCCCTGCACACCGGAGAGGGGGCTCACGCTGGCTCTGAGGCTGTGACTAAAGCAAGGAGCTCGCTGCCTGCCCCCACTCGAACCAACACTCCCCAGACCCCTCCCACAACTGGGGAGGGAAGCCAGCGCCCTGCCCCCGCTTGAGCAGCCACACCCCACGCCCCTCTCAGAGCTGGGGAGGGAAGCCAGCGCCCCGCCCCCGCTCGAGCAGCCACACCCCACGCCTCTCCCAGAGCTGGGGAGGGAGGCCAGTGCCCCGTCCTCACTTGAATGGCCACTCCCCAGTCCCCATCCAAAGCTGGGGAGCGAAGCTAGCGCCCCGCCCTTGCTGGAACCGCAACTCCCCAGGCCCCTGCCAGAGCTGGGGAGGGAAGGCAACGCCCCTCCCCCGCATGAACGGCCACTCCTCAGTCCCCTGGCGGAGCTGGGAAGGGAACCTAGCGCCCCGCCCCCGCAGGAAAGACTGTGTCCCAGTCCCCTCTCAGAGCTGGGGAGGGGAGGTAGCACCCTGCCCCCGCAGGAACGGCCGCTCCCCTGTCGCCTCGCAGAGCTGGGGAGGGAACCCAGCGCCCCAACCCCACAGGAACGGCCGCTCCCCACTCCAGTCACAGAGCTAGGAAGGAACCTAGTGCCCCACACGCCCAGGAACGGCCGCTCTCCAGTCCCCTCGCAGAGCTGGGGAGACAACCAAGCGCCCTGCCCCTGCTCATACTGCCGCTGCCCAGTCCTCTGGCAGAGCTAGGGAGGGATGGCAACGCCTTACTCCCGCAGGAACGGCCGCTCCCAATTCCCCTCGCAGACCTGGGGAGGGAACCCAGTGCCCCACCCCCGCAGGAACGGCTGCTCCCCAGTTCCCTGGTGTAGCTGGGGAGGGAACCCAGTGCCCCGCCCCCGCAGGAACACCTGCTCCCCACTCCCCCTGCAGAGCTGGGAGGGCCCCCAGTGCCCCGCCCACCCAGGAACGTCCGCTCCCCAATACCCTCGCAGAGCCGGGGGGGGAACCCAGCTCCCCACCCCCGCAGGAACGGCCACTTCACATTCCCCTTGCAGACCTGGAGAGGGAAGGCAGCGCCCCTCCCCCACAGGTTTGCACACGGGCCATGGCCATGACCAGGAGCGCAGCGCGGAAGCTGCTCCAGCCCTGCAGCCTGCGGGGCAGCGTAGTGGGGCTGGGGGCAGCACGGAGCAGGCAGGACCCAGGTGGGCGGAGGGCGGAGACACAAGTGGGGTGGACACACTCCTGCCGGGAGCTGCCTGGTTCACCCCTTGCCCGGGAGTTGCAGGAGGGGCCCAGATCATGGCTCGCCTGCAGAGCTCGGAGCCCAGGCTGGGCCCAGGGGTGAGAGGATGGGGGCGCTGGGGGTGTAGCGGAGGTTGGAGCCGAGAATTGGTTGGAGATGGGGTTGTACCACTTCCACTTGGCGGCAGGGGGGCCCTCCAGCTTATTTTTTTTTGCTCAGCCCCCCACATCCCAATATTTCAACTTGACATCTGGTCACCCTAGCCTGATATGAAGGGGGATGTCTGGACCAAGGGGCCAAGGATTGGCCTTTGCTAGAGAAACCACTGTCAAGTTTTAGCCAATTAGGACAAGTCACCAAATAAGAACAACTTCAGGTATCAGTAACTGCTACAGGTTGCAAATTCCTACATGCAGCAGTTTCTGGCACTACACCTGCGCAGCTCTGCTCCCCGGCTCTTCTTGGTCTCCTGCTCTCTCCTTAGCTCTGCCCTACTCTCGCCCAGGCAGTTCCAGCTCACATGGAGGATGGGACCCCCTGGCCTGGTGACTCCCTCATTACACTGCCTGGCCTGTCAGTGCGGCTAACTTGGAGCTTTGGCCTCTCCCCATTGTCCCTGGGGACTGTCAGTCTCAGGGTCCTGATTTCCCATTGATCCTTCCCCCTTCTATTGGTGCTGGGAACTAGCCAACCAACCAACCCCCCACACACACACTAAGTTTTAGTAAAGGGCCAAGAGCCCCTTACACAAGCCAGCCCCATGAGGGTCACTGATGTGCAGAGAAGGCAGCACAAGCTGGTCCCATGGTGTAATGGGCAGCACTCAGGACTCTGAATCCTGTAATCTGAGTCATAGACAGCAGGTTATATACATGTGTGGTGCTCGGGCTCCAGGAATATTCAGGGCTGGGGGCCCTGCTCCAGCAATATTTGGAGTTGGGTCTCTTCCCCTGGCCCCTGCCTGGCACCCCTCTCCCTGCCTGACAAAAAGCAGCATGAGCCTGTCTCCTGCCTGCTCCTGCTGCTGGAGTAGAGGGATTCTGGGCAGAACTGCTGCCTCAGAGTCCTAGTGCAGGCTGCCCTGAGCCTCTCCAACACCCGCAACCCTGAGCTCCCTCTGAACCCTGATACTCTGCCCCAGTCCTGAGCCCCCTCCTGCATCATGAATCCCTCATCCTCAGCCCTATGCTCCCTCCCAGAGGGTGCACTCCTTCCCACCCCCAGATCCTGCACCTCTCACCCCCTCCTACAACCCTGCCAGAGCCAGCACCCAAACTCCATCCTAAAGCCTGAACCTTGAACCCCTCCTGCACCCTAATCCCCAGCACAAGATCTAAAGCCCAGACCTCCCCCCTAAATCCCCGCCAAGAGCCTTAGGCAGGTGGGGGTGGAGTTTGGGGGGCGGAGTTGGGGGGCGGGTTCTGGGCACAACCGAAATTTCTACAAACTTGCTATCGATGCTTATGGTAACGCCCCAGAGCTCAACTTCCCTGTCTCCAGCTGTGTAAAAGTGAATCTTTCCCCTCCTGCTGGGTGACTCACACCTCCTAGAGCCAGGTCTTTGGCTGGGATGGCCACAATGGGTTAGGGCTCTAGAACTTGCTACCCTGATAGTTGGGATTCTTGCTGCTGCACCTGATGTTCACAAGCTTGGCCCTTGTGCTTCCTACCACCCTTTTCCTCTGGCCCACATGGAGCTTGAAGAAAGGAGTGCCAGGGCTGGGATTAACAGTCAGGCCTTGGCAGGAGGGAGGAAGAGTCCCAGGCTGGAGCCCCACACACCTTCCCTCCTCCGGGCACCTAGAGCAGAAGCAGCCCAGCTCTGTCCACTGGATACATTGGCAGAGTAGGTGAGTTCATGTAAATACAGTCTGGTCCCAAAGCCTCCTCCCAACCCTGGTGATCAGTAGCTGCCAGGGGAGAGCTCATTCACCCCTCACTTACAAATCATCATTTGAAATTCTAAGGTTGGCCAACACTGCCGAAGCCAATGCACCGACATTGTCAGCAAACACAACAGCTGGGTAAGGAAACCCGGCTTTGTCCAGACTTTCCAAACCTATTTTACTTTCTCAGGTACAAGTAGTTTTCATACATTGTATCTGTTTTTAAAGTGTGTGTTAACGTTTCAATTTCCATTCAAATTTGCAACCAATGACAACATTGGCAGCGCTGCATGTAACTACCTGACCACTGGGGGAGGGGATGTTGGGGAAATTCGGGAAAGGGGGTGCACAGCCCCTGGCTGGGGGGCGTATAGAAAATGCCCAGTTTCACTGAATTGAGTCTCCTACTGCAGCCCCTCAGATGGTTACATCAGAGAGGAGCTGCAGTGTCTAGGCAGTGGGATGCCTGTGCCTTTAAGAGCCCAGCCCTGGGAAGCCCATGCTGAGAGGTGCTGCCTGTGAGAGAGAAAATAAAAAAGCCCTCTGCTCCCCGCACCCATGTTTGCAAACACTGGAGTCTCAGCCCACCAGGATAACTGTTACCCCTCTGCCCCTGCCTGTGCCGGGGTTTAACCCTCTGGCAGCGCCTCCCTCTGGGCTTAACTCTGGCTCCTTCTCCCCTCCCTGACTTTGCCCTTCAGTCCCTCTCCTAACTGTGCCTCCAGCTGCATGACCCCCCGAACAGTCAATTTCCACCCCCTGCTCAGACCCTGGCCACCCCCTCCTCTGATTTGTCCCCCTTTGCCTCTTTTTAATCCCTGTAAAAAGTAGGGGGTGCTGGGTCCCGTTCTCTGGAGGGAGGGCTGGGCACCTGGCCCCTGCCTGCCCAATGCTCAAAGTGCCCCATGATCTTGTGGATGTTTGCCAAGTGCTGCAGGGTCACCTGAAGTGAGAAAGAGAGACGCGGTTAGGAGGTGATGCAGCCAAGGGTGACTCACCCAACACTGAGATGCAGCCACCTCTGGGGTGAGTTACACAAGTCAGCAAATGAATTTGGAACAAGAAAAGCACTGAAAGGACCGAGGCAGCTGCAGGAGGTGGAGAAAACCAGAAAAAGCAGTAGCCCTGGATCCCAGTCCTGCCTCTCCCCCACTCTACCCCCTAACCTCCACTCCCCTCCCACATGTGAGGGGAGAACCCAGTAGTCCTGGTCCCCAGCCTTGCCCACCCCCATATTTTGATATGGCTCCATCCAATGGCTGCCCCCACAATTGCAGGGCAGTGCCATGGGGCACACCTGGGCCTGCCTGTTTGCACAGGATGGGCAATGCCAGTGCCCCAGGATGGGGCCCGTGGCGCATTGCCTGAGCAACCGTTCATCCTTCCGCTCTGAGACGAGCCAGGAACTACAACTCCCAGCCTGCCCCGGGGCGCTTCCGTCCTCTGAAGCCCAGGTGAGGGCGGGTCCCTGGGTCAATCGGATACCTCCCGCCCCGCCGCCCAGAGATCCCCGGCCCCGCCCTCCCCAAGCTCCGGCTCCTGACGCGAACTCTCATGTCCCGGGGTCTCGGCCTGGCCCCGCCCCCCGCAGCGCGGCGCCCCCCAGTGCGGTGGGGGCTGCCAGGCGCCTGCTTCTCCCCTGGCCTCGTCTGTGCCCGCCCCGATGTGCCCCGCAGGGCTGCCCCGCTCGGGGGGAGGGGGGCGTTGGGTGGAACCCTATGGAAACACGGGGGTGGGCAGGGCTGGGAGCCAGGACTCCTGGGTTCTCCCCTAGCTCGGGGAGGGGAGGGGAGGGGAGGTTAGGGGGTAGAGTGGGGGAGGGGCTGAGGGGGTCTCCTGCCCATGAGGCAAGTCCAGGAGCTGGTGTTGAGCAGCAGGTCACTTGTGGGCCCCGAGTGTCTGATCTGGAAACAGCTGCCTGTCCCCACGCCCGGGGACTGCGCGGGGCTGGCAACCGTCTCCTTGTACCTGAGAATTATCCATACACCCCGGGGGTGTGAGCCCTGCGCTCCCCTGTCAGTGCCTGGGGCACAGAGCCGTGTGTACGAGTCACTCTGTGCGGGGATGTCAGTTCGTACAGACTTTGCTGGGGCTTTTTCTGTAGCCTGTGGTAAAATAAGGCAATTAACTAGATGCGTTGATGGAAGTTCTCTGCGTACCCTCGGGTACACGTACCCCTGGTTGAGAACCACTGATGTAGGGGAACCCAGGCCCACCCCCCATTCTGACTTCCAACCCCGTACCCTGGGCAGCTGGTTCAGCTTTGCTTACCTTGCATCAGCCTCAAGTCAGCTTCACTGGGTCACCAGTTCCACCATGGCCAGGCATCAGAGAGAGGAAGTTTCCTCTCAGCTGTAAAAGCAGCAAGGGCTCCATGAGGGGTCGGTGCTGGTGGAGAAATTATTGACACTTTCTCTAGTCTCCTTTTCAGATTTTGCCCCATTTTCTCTTTAATTCTCCAATGTTAATTTAACAATCTCAGATTTGGGATATTTTCACACCCGTTTGACCTGCAGCAAATTTTCTTCCTTTCTTTGGGAAATTGTCCTGAATCATTCCCCAAAGGAGAAGGGCTTAATGGATGCAGTTTGCAGAGCCCTGAGACACAGCTGCCTCTGGGGTGGGCTGGGGTGGCCATTCTCTGCTGGCGAGGAAGGGGACAGGAGGAAAAAGTCCGCAGTGGAGACTGTCCAGCACAAGGTTACGCAGTCCTGGCTACTGCTACCCCAACTGCCAGTCACCTGCCTGCCCCTGCTTCTGCCTCCTCCCCACTGCCAGGAAGTTTTCCTGCTCCACACTCCCCTCATGTACCCTCTTAAAGCACCTCCTCAAAGGGCTCCCTGCTGCCATGTGAATGGTGTGTGTGTGGCGGAGGAGGGGGGGAGGGAAATTACTGCTATCTGTTAATTGAACTTCCACTGTCCAATTACTCTCACTTAATATAAAATATCTTCATATTCGGGTGGTTTTCTCTCATTAGCAAATGTTTCTTTTTAGACCCATTTCTTCCCCAGTTCTCAAAGATAGATATAAAATATCCTGTGTGCAGTGCTGTAGTAGGCAGGGTGGTCCCAGGGTATTGGAGGCTTCCCCCTTGGTTTGTATACAAATGTTTGGTGTTATTCTCCAGCCCATTCCTTATGAATACTAACTTGATGTTAACTTTTTTGCTGGCTGCTGTGAATTGAGTGGAGCTTTTCACTGATCTGTCTACAGCAACATGCAGATCCCGTTCTTGGGTTGTGTAGCCGATAATCTGTTCTGCTGCCGTCGCTAGGTGTAATGCATGTTCAGTAGGGGTTTCTCCCCTCTTCCCTTTTTGTATTTCCTCTCCCTACTAGTGTTGGAGTGTCCTTCTCCTCAGGTTAGTGTATTAATGATCTCATCTTGGGGTCATATGTGTCAATTCGTTGCTACGTCTTCAGAGAACTATCCATGATGACTCCAAGATCTCTTTCCTGATTAGTTGTAGCTAAATTAGCCCCCATCATATTGTATGTATAGTTGGGGTTATGTTTTCCCAACGTGACATTTATCCACATTAAATTTCATTTGCCATTTTGTTGCCCAATCACTTAGTTTTGTGAGATCTTTTTGAAGTTCTTCGCAGTCTGCTTTGGTCTTAACTATCTTGAGCAGTTTAGTATCGTCTATGAACTTTGCCACCTCACTGTTTACCCCTTTCTCCAAATCATTTATGAATAAGTTGAATAGGATTGGTCCTAGGGCTGACCTAGGAAAATCACAGCAGCAAGATGGAGTCTGGAGTCACATGGGCAGGTCACATGTCCATGCATGATTCAATTTGCAGGCCTACGCCATTGTTTACATGTTAGTTTGAATGTTCCCAGGAAAGCTCAGATGTGGATTGGCATTTTCCAAAGTCCATTGTCAGTGAAGCGTTTCTTGATTGGGCACTTACTGAGAATAGTCCTTTCTCAAGAAGCTGACCAAATGCATCACTGAGGCTACTTGAAATCAAATACATTTGAGATACAAGTACATAGCCCATATTCATAACTTCAAATACAAAAATAGTACACACATACAGCTAGTATAATTATAACCAGCAAATCATAACCTTTTCATAGACACCTCACACTACAACGTTTGCACAATATTTGTTGCAAATATATAAGAGTGGTGGCAGCAATGATCTATATGGTCCCAGTTGATATTAATAATGTCACAGCCTACAGAGAAGTGAGAGGGAGGCATCTTCTAGCCAGCGTTTCTCCTACATTTCTCCATTGCCGCTTGGGCGGAGGCGAGAATGGAGCAAAACACACCTGGCTGAAGGTTTTGCGTTCAACTTTGAGGATTAAGCCTGAGCCTCCGGCATGGGTGCTGGGAGATGGATTTCTGAGTTGCATCCAGCACAGTCTTCGGGCCTGAGCTGAAACCACTTGGGCCAAGAGAGATGGGTTTAAGGTGGCCTTTGAGGCTCCCAGCAGGTCTTGAGGAGCAAGGGGTTATCGCCATCCCTGGGGGAGCTCAAACCACCATCCTTTCGATTAACAGCAAAACACAAAGACCCATTGCGCCACAGAGACACATGTCTGCTGTTACCAAGGCTGCTGCCTAGCAGCGTGCGCATCTGCCTGCCAGCGCTACAGCTCGCAAGGCAAGTGTGGGTGCTGGAGGTAAAGAGCCAGTAGAGTGACACAGCAGCTCTAAAGGGGGGTGAAGGCCAGGAGTGAGGGGTTCAGGGCATGGGAAGGGGCTCTGGGCTGGGGCAGGAGGGTAAGGATGCGGGAGGGGGTGAGGGCTCTAACAGGGGATGAAGGGCAGAAATGAGGGGTTCAGGGTATGGGAAGGGGCTCCGGGCTGGACAGGGGGTTGGGGTGCAGGAAGGGGTGAGGGCTCCGGCTGGGGATGTGTGTAACCTTCCCCTTTCCCTAGCCATGTGTCTGAGCCACCAGGGCCAGCACGTACAAGGCCTCGCTGCTGAAGCACTGACAGTGTCCAGTGACGCTACACCTGGCCCTCTACTGACAGCTCAGGGGTTTGGCGTCCTCTGGCACTGAGACGGCACAATAATTACAGGGTTATTTCTAATGGGTTAAAGCAGAACTTGTGCTGAGATTAACACGTCTCTCGTGGGTCTGGGGGTTTTACAGCATGAACTGGCTCTGCGTGTGGGTACAGTGCATGTGTTTGAGTGATACTAACACGGCTGAAACACACAACTCCCCATCCTGGGGGTTTCCATCCCCCCGACTCCTTCCACGGGGGGCGCTGACCCGGCTCCTCTACGGCCAGATGCCCTGATGGGCAGCAGTCGGGATGTTGGGAGAGGTTCTGTTTTCTGTGGCTAGTGACAGCCCCAAAGTGACTCCCACCAGCCCCCATTGCCTTGCCCTGCAGCTGCCAGTCTCTGAATCCTGGCCTGGAATTCGATTGGAACGAGGCCCCTGGGAGCTGGAGAGACCACGGGTCAGACACTGCAACATTGTAGCCAGAACATCCATGTCTAGATTTTAAGGCCAGTCAAGACAACTAAATAATCCTGTCTAACCCCCATGCACGTGACAGGCCACAAAGTCACCCCTGCACAGAGCCCAACAACCGGGATTAAACCAAAATATTCCAGCCCTTAGGAGAATATCCCGTTGTGTGCTACAGACGGAGCATAGGAGAGGCAGAGGGGTACCAATACTGGAGGCCCCTGCACTGGAATTGGTTTGGTGAGATGTACCCAGCTGATCTGGGCAAGTGACTTGTGCCCCATGCCACAGAGGATGACAAAAACTCCAACATCCCTGCCAGTGTGAGCTGGGGGAAATTCCTTCCTGACCCCAGCAATGGAGATCAGGGAGACCCTGAGCATGAGAGCAAGGCCACCAGCCAAGCACCGGAGAGAAATGGTTTTCTATCTCACCTGTGAGCACTTTCTTCAGCCCCCCCGTCCCCTCTTGCCACCCCCATGTGGGGTGGAGAATCCATCATTGCCCTGGGTACTTTGTTCCAGTGTTTAATCACCCGATTGCAAATGTGTCCCTTATTTCTCATTTTAGTTTCTCTGCCATTAACTTCCAGCCACTGGTTCTTGTTCTGCCTTTTGCTGCTGGGTTAAAGAACCCTTCAGTACCCAGAATTTTCTCTTTGGGAGGGGATTTACACACTGTCATCAAGTGACCTCTTGGTCTTCTCTGTGATAAACTGAGCAGACTGAGCTCTTGTCTTGCACTGGAAGGCAACTTTTCAGCACTTTTTTTTCTCTTCTCTGCCCCCCCATCCAATTTTTCGTTCTTCATCTTAAAATGTGGCCAACATGACTGTGTGCAAGAGTCCAGTGTTGGTCTGACCAATGTTGTACACAGAGATAACACTAGTGCCCGATATCTAGTCACTGTTCTCCTGTCTGTACATCCAAGGACGACCACAGCATCGCACGGGCATTTCATGCTGAGTTGTTTGTTCATTATGACACCTAAACCCTTCTCCGAGTCACAGCAGTCTGGCCTTGCTCGTTAGTAAAGCTCAGTGTGTTTGAATGGCCACAGCTGCCCAAGTGCTCCGTAACATGCACAAGGGATTCCCCTCCTCAGTCACCTTCACCTGCTGCTGGTCTCTTGTCTCTTTCTTCTTCTCCAGGATCTGCATGTGTCATTGTGGGGGGAGTTCTCCTCCTGTCTTTGCCTGGGAGCGATGTGACCCCCTGGATGGACTGACCAAACCCAGGATTCCTTCAGCCTGAAAGCAGAGGGGAGCCTTCACCCGCTCCCTCTTTAAGGCTCCAGTCCCAGGTCCTAAATTCCCTGCCAAAGCACAAAAATCCACACTGAGCCCAACTCCTCTCTCGGTGGTGATTTTCTTTCTCCCACAAATCTGTCTTGAGGACACAGCCCTGGGAACAGGTGAACACAACCCCTGAGATTTCCCTTCGCAGCCTGCAAGGGGCAGTTCACCCTATTAAACAGCTCAGGAATGTCGTCTTTTTCTTTTCTCCTTTCAAAAGTAATTTCTTGTATTTCTAGTCTCTTTATATGACCCCCCGATTTGCCGCTTCCAATTCTCTGCTGTACACGCCAGCACTGGAGCGGGTGAGGTGCCTGGACCCATCCTGTACTAGGTACATGGGGGACTTGCAGGATCAGACCCTAAAATCGCTTTGGAGGGAAATTCTAACCCCATTCAACCCCGACCTGTTCCTGGGAGGTGTCGGTACGGACCCAGGCCACCGAGCACCATGGAGTGAAGAGACCAATTTTATCAGTAAGTCAGACCCCCCGGCTGCCCACTGCCTGGATCACCTCCCCCCAGGTGATGCG
>NW_022059779.1:85321-132237 GCF_007399415.2 Gopherus evgoodei | reverse complement strand
CGGGGTCCACTCTCACTCTGGGTCAGGCCCCTCCACCTCCTGGAGCCGCACTTCTCTGAGCCTTAGCACGTCAGTCTCTGCTGTGGTCCCCTTCAGGGAGTCCACACGCTCTGGACCCCCCGGGCCTCCTCACCCCCGAAGGGGTTGATGCCTCCTGTCCTCTAGCCCGGAGTGACTCTCAGCCAGCATGAAACAGGAAGGTTTATTGAGAGTTGAACCCAGCACAGGAAACTCTGAGGGCCTCAGGCCTGGCCTCCCTTAGCCCAGCACATCCCCGTCTCCCTGCAGCCAGGTGGTGTGACGAACTGGGACTGTTCTTACCTTGCTCTGTGAGTACTGTGTTGGTGCTGCAGTGTCCCCATGGCAGTTCTTAAGTATCCAGCAAAGCAAAGTACCAGTTCACTGAAATGTCTGGCTCTCTGTCTCCTAGCCACTGATGGCCTGGGCCCCTCCTCTGCAAAGGTGCCAGCTGAAAGTGTTGGAGACAAAGGGATCAGGTGACCTCCTGGCCTGGGGAAAGCAACTGAGAGAGGAGGAGGGGCTGGAGAGGGTTTGGCAGTCTGGAGCCGGCTGGGGGAGGAAGAGAAGGACAGACAGGGCTCTGACCCCCCACCCCAAATGGGGCTGTGGTGCTCCTGGGGCCCCAAGATGGACCTAACTGGGGGGATCTTGTTCTCTGGGCCTGCAAGACCTATCTTGGACTGTGTTCCTGGTGTCTAAATAAACGTTCTGCTTTACTGGCTGGCTGAGAGTCCTGGTAAATCGCAGGAACAGGGGTGCAGGGCCCCGACTCCCCCACACTCCATGACAATTGGTGGCAGTGGTGGGATTTACTGCACCCCGTCGACGGCGCTTCCTGCAGTAAGTGACTGGGGAGCAGTAAAACAAGGGGGACTGACAAGGACCAGGTGGGCTGAAGAGTCAGAGAGAGACAGGGTCAGGGGGTGGTTAACCACTGGGAGTATGTGACCAGAGGAAGGACTTTGCAGTAACAGGGTCCCCCAGGGGGATTGCAGGAGCGGTCCCAGGGGTAGAGGAGTTTGCAGCTTGACCCTGGCAGAGAGGGGGTGACCGGAAAAAGGGCTGGTGCACGAGGGGTCTCCCTGGAACCGGTAAAAGCTGGGAGCACAGGCCAGCGAGTGGCCAGCAGGAAGATGTGTGCTAAGCGCCTTAAGAAAGACCTGGTGGAACTATGCAGGCAGAGGGGGCTGTGCATTGGGAGGTCCACCAAAGAACAGCTAATTGCCCAGCTGGAGGAGAAGGATCCATCGGGTGAATGGAGCTGGGTCCATGAGGAAAGCTGCCCAGCGGACGCAGCGTAGGCCCCGGGGCCTGACATGGCTGGGAGGGGCCAGACTGCTGCCGAGGACACCCCGAGACCCTGCCCACCTATACCTAGGAAAGAGGTTGGAGGAAGCCCAGTGAATACCTAGGGCACCCTGACCCTGGCGGCCAGCAGAGGATCATCCCGGCGGAGCTCCCCGTCCCTGGAATGGATGTGTATGGAACATGACAGGGAGCTGAGATGAGAAGAGCTCGAGTTAAGGAGGCAAGAACTGAAGGAGTGGGAGAACCAGTGTAAACATGAGGAGAACCAGTGCCAGCATGAGCGGGAGGAGAAGAAGATCCAGTGTAAGCATGAGCGGGAGATGGCCTGGCTGAGGAGCAGTGGGGCCCCAGCTGCGGCGAGTGAGGGGGGACCCAAGCCTACAAAGAGCTTTGCTAAATGCTTCCTGGCCCAGCGTAAGGAGGGGGAGGACATAGACACCTTCCTGACGGCCTTTGAGAATGCCTGCGAGCTGCACAGGGTTGACCCTGCAGACAGGATCTCATTTCTCACCCGCTTACTGGAGTCCACAGCCATGGAGGTGTACAGCCGAATGAAAGGGGCGGAGGCAGGGGCCTATGAGCTGTTCAAACAGGCCCTGCTCCGCGAGTTTGGGCTGACTCCTAAGATGTACCAGAAAAAGTTCCGGAGTCAGTGTAAAACCCGTGAGGTCACATACCTACAACTGGTTAACCGGGTGCAGGGGTATGCCCACAAGTGGACAGCTGAGGCCCAAACCTAAGAGGACCTGCTTGACCTATTCATACTGGAGCACCTGTACAAGCAGTGCCCCTCCGACCTGAGGCTGTGGTTGATGCACCAGAAGCCGGAGAACCCACAGCACGCAGGCCAGCTGGCCGACCAATTTGTGGACAGTCGAGCAGGGGATAACAGGGAGGAGTCTCGAAGGAGCAAGCCTGCCTCAATGCAGAGAGAGAATCATCATGGGACCTCCCAGCGGGGGCCTATGGAGAACCCCACCAAAAGGGAACATCCAGCGTCAGGTCCATCTGTCTCACTGGAGGGTACCCACAAGACATGGGCTGCTATCACTGTGGCCAACGAGGCCACATACGGGCCCAGTGCCCCAAGATCAGGGACAGACCGAGCAGACCCAACCTCCAGAGGGTTGACTGGGTAAAGACCCAGTCGGATGAGGGGCAACATTCCCAGGAAAGGGGGGCTGGCAGCGTACCACCTGTGAAAGAGGGAGGAGTCCCCAGGTAAGCTCGTCTTGGGGGGGTTGGATGCTCCAGGCTCCGAGATTTTGGTTTGGTTTACAGGGTGGGCGCCCCTCTGGAGAGAGTGCCTTGTTTCCCTGGAGGTAGATGGGAGGAAGGTCACTGGGACACAGGCGCAGAGGTGATGCTGGCCCGGCCCAAGGTGGTGGCCTCAGATTGGATGGTGTCCGACACTTACCTGACCCTGATGGGTTTGGGCGGGACCCCATTCGAGATACCTGTGGTGAGGGTACACCTGAATTGGGGGGCCAAGACGGGCCACAAGGGCATGGGGGTACGCCCACATTTGCCCACGGAGGTGTTAATGGGGGGGACCTGGAGGTCTGTCCAAGCAATGCCTGGGGTGCCCTGCTCGTGATCCATAGTCAGAGTCGGCGGATTCAGAAAGATTGGAGAAAACCTGGTTGCATGTCTGGTCCCTCTTAGCCCCAAGAGCAAACAAAGAATAAAACAAACAGCACAACAAAGACTTCCCTCCACCAAGATTTGATAGTATCTCTCCCCAGATTGGTCCTCTGGTCAGGTGTCAGCCAGGTTCACTGAGCTTCTTAACCCTTTACAGGTAAAAGAGACATTAACCCTTAACCATCTGTTTATGACAGAAGGGAAGGCAGAGCCCCGCCCCCACAGGAACTGCCTCTCCCCAGGCCCCTCCCAGAGTTGGGAGGGGGACGCTAGCGCCCTGCCCCCGCAGGAAAGACCACTCCCCAGTCCCATTGCAGAGATGGGGAGGGAACCCAGCACCCCGTCCTCGCAGGAACGCCAGCTCCTCATTCCCCTCGCAAAGCTGGGGAGGAGAGGCAGCGCCCCGCCCCTGCTGGAACGGCGGCTCCCCAGTCCCCTGGCAGAGCTGGGGAGGGAACCCAGCGCCCCGCGCCCAGAGGACTGGCCACACCCCAGTCCCCTGGCACAAAAGGGGAGGGAACCCAGCGCCCCATCCCCGCAAGAACGGCCGCTCGCCAGTCCACTGCAGAGCTGGAAAGGGAACCTAGCACCCGCCCCTGCACAGGAATGGTGGCTCCCCAGTCCCCTCACAGAGCTGGGGAGGGAACCCAGCGCCTGGCTCCTGCAGGAGCGGCCGCTCCCCAGTCCCCTCGCAGAGCCGGGGAGGGAAGGCAGCGCATTTCCCCTGCAGGAACGGCCGCTCCCCAGTCCCTTAGCAGAGCTGGGGAGGGAAAGCAGCACCCCAACCCCACTGGAACGGCTGCTTCCCAGTCCCTTGGCAGAGCTGGGGAGAGCACCCAGCGCCCTGCCCCCGCAGGACCGGCCACTGCCCTGTCCCCTGGCAGAGCTGGGGAGGGAAGGCACCTCCCTACGTCCGCTGGAACGGTGTGATGGAGTAGGGGCTGTCTGTGTGGGCAGTGGGAGAGGCAGGGATGTCTTTAGGTGAGGGAAAGGATCTTTAAGCCTGTAACCTGAGCCAGGTAGGAGGGAGGGGGTTAGCAACTTGTCCTGGGAAGCTGGACAAAGGAATAGGCCGGCTGGAGGAGGGGCAGTTCAGTTTCGGTTTTCGGCTGGGTGAGGGGAATTCAGGGGAACCTATGATGGACCCAAACACCCTGAAACTCCAAAAGGACTCGGTGGAGGGGTCCGGACTTTGCCTGCAAGCTCTGCTGTAACCTGCATTCCTGTTGTCCAATAAACCTTCTGTTTTACTGGCTGGCTGAGAGTCACTGTGGGTCCCAGGAAGAGGGGTGCAGGGCCGGACTCCCCCACACTCCGTGACAACTGGTGGCAGCGGCGGAAAATAGTGCCCCCCGTGGACGGCGCTTCTTGCAGTAAATGACTGGGGAGCAGTAAAACGAAGGGACGATTTCAGGGGTGATTAACCCCTGGGAGTGTGTGCCCAGTGAGAAGGACTTTGCAGTAACAGGGTCCCCCGGGAGATTGCAGCGAGCGGTCCCAGGGGCAAAGGAGTCTGCAGCTCGACCCTAGCAGAGAGGTGGTGACCTCAAGAAGGGCTGGTGCACTGGGGGTCTCCCTGGAAACTGTGAGGAGCGGCGAGCACCCCGGCCTGTGAGTGGCCAGCAGGAAGATGTATGCCAAGCGGCGCAAGTGCGACCTGGTGGAGCTGTGCAAGCAGAGGGGGTTGCGCAATGGGAGACTCACGAAAGACCAGCTGATTGCCTGGCTGGAGGAGGAAGATCGCTTGAATGAACGGAGCCCTGTCTCGGAGGGAAGCAGCCGGGCAGATGCAGCGCAGGCACCAGTGCCTGTCCCAGCTGGGAGTTGTCAACCGGAGGCTGAGGGCTTCCTGAGACCCCCCCTTCCTATGCATAGGGAAAAGGAGGGGAGGAGCCTAACGAATTCCGAGGGCACCATGACCCCCCCGGCCAGCAGGGGATCCTCCCGGCGAAGCTCACCCCCCAGCAGGGGATTCTCCTGGTGGCACTCAGCATCCGTGGAGCGGATGCGGCTGGAATATGACAGGGAGCTGAGACGGGAAGCGCTCGAATTATAGAGGCAAGAACTGAAGGAACGGGAGATCCAGCGTAAACATGAGGCGAACCAGCACCAGCGTGAGGAGAACCAGCACCAGCGTGAGGAGAACCAGTGCTAGCGTCAGCTGGAGGAGAAGGAGAAACAGCATAAACATGAGCTGGAGCTGGCCCAGCTTGCGAGCAGTGGGGCCCCGGCTGCGGTGAGTGAGGGGGGACCCAAGCCTACAAAGAGCTTTGATAAAGGCTTGCTGGCCTGGCGTAAGGAGGGGGAGGACATAGATATCTTCCTGACGGCTTTTGAGAATGCCTGCGAGCTGCACAGGGTTGACCCTGCAGACAGGATCTCATTTCTCACCCCCTTACTGGACTCCACAGCCATGGAGGTGTACAGCTGACTGAAAGGGGCGGAGGCAGGGGACTACGAGCTGTTCAAACAGGCCCTGCTCCACGAGTTTGGGCTGACTCCGGCGATGTACCAGAAAAAGTTCCGGAGTCAGCGTAAAACCCGTGAAGTCACATACCTACAACTGGTCAACTGAGCGCAGGGGTATGCCTGCAAGTGGATAGCTGGGGCCCAAACTAAAGAGGACCTGCTTGACCTATTTATACTAGAGCACCTGTACAAGCAGTGCCTGTCTGACCTGAGGCTGTGGTTGATGGACCACAAGCCGGAGAATCCGCAGCATGCAGGCCAGCTGGCCGACCAATTTGTGGAGAGTCAAGTAGGGGACAACAGGAAGGAGTTTCGAAGGAGCAGGCCTGTCTCAACGCAGAGAGAGAGTTACCATGGGACCCCCAGTGGGGGCCTATGGAGAACCCCCCGAAAAGGGGAACATCCAGCGTCAGGTCCATCCGACCCACTCGAGAGGACCCACGAGACATGGGCTGCTATCACTGTGGCCAACGAGGCCACATACGGGCCCAGTGCCCCAAGCTCAGGGACAGACCGAGCAGACCCAACCCGCAGAGGGTTGACTGGGTAAAGACCCAGTCGGAGGCGGGGCAACGTTCCCAGGAAAGGGAGGTTGGCAGCGTGCAACCTGTGAAGGGGGGAGGAGGTCCCCAAGTCAGCTCCTCTGGGGGGCTCCAGGCTCTGGGTTTTTGGTTTACAGGGTGAGTGCAGGGCTGCCCCTCTGGAGAAAGTGCCTTGTTTCCCTCGAGGTAGATGGGAGGAAGGTCACTGGGTACTGGGACATGGGCGCAGAGGTGACGCTGGCCCGGCCCGAGGTGGTGGCCTCAGATCGGATGGTGCCCGATACCTACCTGACCCTGATGGGCGTGGGCGGGATCCCATTCAAGGTGCCCGTGGCGAGGGTACACCTGAAGTGGGGGGCCAAGAAGGGCCCCAAGGATGTGGGGGTACACCCACATTTGCCCATGGACATGTTAATGGGAGGGGACCTCGAGGACTGGCCAAGTAACACCCAGAGTGCCCTGGTCATGACTCGCAGTCAGAGTCAGCGAAGGGCACTGCGCCTCGACAACGGGGAAGGGACTCTGCCCGAGGTGCAGGACCCTAACATGGGGGGGGGGGAAACGCCCAGGGACACGGCTCAGAGAGGCTGCGACCTCAGACCCAGCCGATGAGAGAGAGCAGGTCCCCATCCCTGTCCCAGCTGCTGAGTTCCAGGCTGAGTTGCAGAAAGATCCCTCCTTGCGGAGGCCAAGGGACCGGGCTAACCTCAGTGCTGTACAGACCATGATGAGAGTTTGGAAGGAGAGTTTCCTGTGGGAGAAGGGGTTTCTGTACTGAGAATGGGTTCCCCAGGGTAAGTAGAGTCATGGGGGATCAGGAGGCAGCTGGTGGTTCCCCAGAAGTTTTGCCACAAGCTACTGTACCTGGCCCATGACATCCCTCTCGCAGGGCACCAGGGAATCTGGCGCACCAGTCAGAGGCTGCTACAGAACTTTTACTGGCCTGGGGTCTTTACCCATGTCTGACAGTACTGCCAGTCCTGGGACCCTTGCCAGAGGATGGGGAAGGCCCGGGACAAGGGGAAAGCGGCTTTGAGGTCTTTACCTATCATAGAAGAACCTTTCCAGAAGGTGGCCATGGACACTGTGGGACCTCTCAGCAAGACGACCCAGTCAGGGAAGAAATACATCCTGGTGGTGGTGGATTTCGCCACTCGCTACCCCGAGGCGGTGGCCTTGTCCTCTATCGAAGCAGACACCGTGGCAGATGCGCTGCTGACCATTTTCAGCCGGGTGGGGTTCCCCAAGGAAGTCTTAACGGACCAGGGGTCCAACTTCATGTTGGCCCTACTCCGGTGCTTGTGGGCAAAATGTGGGGTCCGGCATAACTGGGCCTCAGCGTATCACCCCCAGTCCAACGGGCTGGTGGAAAGGTTCAACGGGATGCTGAAGATGATGCTAAAAACATTTATGAACCGGCACCCACAGGACTGGGACAAGTACTTACCTTACCTGCTGTTTGCGTACAGGGAGGTACCCCAGGAATCTACCGGGTTTTTGCCTTTCGAATTGTGTATGGAAAGCGGGTAAGGGGGCCCCTGGACCTGATGAGAGACGAATGGGAAGGGAAGGTCACTCCTGAGGGAGAGTCGGTGGTGGAGTATGTCCTGACCTTCCGGGAAAGACTGGTCAAGCTCATGGGCCTGGCCAGGGAGAATCTGGCCCGAGCCCAGAGGAAGCAGAAGGTCTGGCATGACTGCAAGGCGCGGACCCGCACATTCGCCACCCGGGATCAAGTGATGGTTCTCATCCCTGTGAGGAAAAACAAACTCCAGGCTGCCTGGGAAGGGCCCTTCAAGGTAGTCAAGCAACTAAATCAGGTAAACTATGTGGTGGAGCTGTCTAACTGGGCACATCACCGCTGGGTGTACCATGTGAACATGATGAAGCCATACTATGACAGGGGGAATGTGGTGTTGGCCATTTATGGACATTGGGAGGAGCAGGGAGATGACCCCTTAGTGGATCTATTCCCTGGGAAAAAAGCTGATTCCCCCCTGGAGGCGATTCCCCTCTCTGATCAACTGACCCCAGGCCAGCACGCTGAGATCAGGGGGGTGCTGCATCTATACCGACAGCTGTTTTCCAACCAGCCTGGACGCACTAATTTGACTGTCTACCGGGTGGAGATCGGGTCACATCCTCCTATAAGATGCTCCCCTTTTCGGGTCACTGGGAAAACTGCTCAGGACCTAGAAAGAGAGGTCAGGGACATGCTGGCTTTAGGGGTGATCCAGCCATCTTCCAGCCCTTGGGCCTCGCCAGTGGTGCTGGTCCCCAAAAAGGACGGGTCAATCCAGTTCTGTGTGGACTATTGAAAGCTCAGTGCCATCACCGTATCTGATGCCTACCCCATGTCCAGGCCTGACGAGCTTCTAGACAAGCTGGGAGGTGCTCGGTACCTCACCACCATGGATCTTACAAAGGGCTACTGGCAAGTGCCGCTGGATGCAGATGCCAGGCTGAAATCGGCCTTTATCACCCCTCTGGGGCTCTACAAGTTTATGACCCTACCATTCAGCCTCAAGGGAGTGCCAGCCACCTTCCAGCACCTGGTAGATCAGCTACTGAGGGGGATGGAGAGTTTTGCTGTGGTGTATATTGATGACATCTGCATCTTCAGCCAGACCTGGGAGGACCACATGTCCCAGGTTAAACAAGTGCTAAACCGACTCCGGGAGGCTGGGTTAACCGTAAAGGCTGAGAAGTGCAAGGTGGGGATGGCCGAAGTATCTTAACTGGGCCATCAGGTGGAGAGTGGCTGCCTAAAGCCGGAACCAGCCAAGATGGAGGTGATCAGAGACTGGCCCACTCCCCAAACCAAAAAGCAGGTACTGGCCTTTATTGGGATGGTGGGGTACTATCGAAGGTTCATGCCCCACTTTAGTGCGATAGTCTCCCCCATCACTGAGCTGTGCAAGAAGGGGAAGCCAGACAAGGTGATCTGGACCGAGCAGTGTCCAGAGGCTCTCCGGGAGCTGAAGGAGGCTCTGGTTAGTGGCCCAGTTTTGGCAAACCCAGATTTTGACAAGCCCTTTATGGTGTTCAGTGACGCCTCAGACATGGGACTGGGGGCGGTGTTAATGCAGGAGGATGAAAAGGGGGATGGTGTTAATGCAGAAGGATGAAAAGGGGGAGAGACACCCCATCGTGTATCTGAGCAAGAAGTTGCTACCCCAGGAGCAGAACTACGTGGCCATCGAGAAGGAATGTCTGGCTATGGTGTGGGCCCTTAAGAAACTAGAGCCATATCTGTTTGGGCGACACTTCACCACGTACACCGACCACTCTCCCCTGACCTGGCTGCACCAGATGAAAGGAGCCAACGCCAAGCTCCTGAGGTGGAGCCTGCTCCTGCAGGACTATGACATGGACGTGGTCCATGTGAAGGGAAGTGCCAACCTGACAGCGGACGCGTTGTCCCGGAGAGGGGGCCCTGAACTTCCCCAGGTCACGGGGCAGAGTGACCCCGCTCAGTTCAGTCTCGAAGGGGGGAGAGATGTGATGGAATAGGGGCTGTCTGTGTGGGGGATGGGAGAGCTGGGGATGTCTTTAGGTGAGGGACTGGATCTTTAAGCCCGTAACCTGAGCAAGGTAGGAGAGAGGGGGTTAGCACCTTGGTCTGGGAAGCTGGACAAAGGAATCAGTCGGCTGGAGGAGGGGCAGTTCAGTTTCGGTTTTGGGTTGGGTGAGGGGAATTCAGGGGATCCTATGCTGGACCCAAGCACCCTGAAACTCCAGAAGGACTCGATTGAGGTGGCCTGACCGTGCCTGCAAGCTCTGCTGTAACCTGCATTTCTGTTGTCCAATAAAAAATCTGTTTTACTGGCTGGCTGAGACTCACTGTGGGTCTCAGGAAGAGGGGTGCTGGAACGGACTACACCACACTCCGTGACAAATGGCCACTCCCCAATTCCATCGCAGAGCTAGGAAAGGAACCCAGTGCCCCGCTCCCACAGGAACGGGCACTCTCTAGTCCCCTCCTAGAGCTAGGGAGGGAACCCAGCGCCCAGCCCCCGCTATAATGGCGGCCCCACAGTTCCCTCGCAGAGGTGGGGAGGGAAGGCAGCGCCCCACCCCCGCTGGAACGGCCGCTCCCCAATCCCCTCACAGAGCTGGGGAGGGGAGGCAGCGCCCCAATCCCGAAGGAACTGCCACTCCTCAGTCCCCTAGGAAAGCTGGGGTGGGAAGGCAGCGCCCCGCCCCTGCAGGAATGACAGCTGCCCAGTCCTCTGGCAGAGCTGGGGAGGGAAGGCAGCGCCCCTTCCCCGCAGGAACGGCCACTCCCCAGCCCCTAGCAGAGCTGGGGAGGGAACCCAGCACCCCGCATCTGCAGGAATGGCCACTCCCAATTCCCCTCATAGAGCTTGGGAGGGAAGGCAGTGTTCCGCCCCCGCTGGAACGGGCGTTCCCCTGTCCCCTTGCAGAGCTGGGAAGGGAACCCAGTGCACCACCCCTGCTAGAACGGCAGCTCCCAACTCTCCATGCAGAGCTGGGGAAGGAAGGCCGCACACCAGTCTCCTGGCAGAGCTGGGGAGGGAACACAGCACTCCGCCCCTGCAGGAATGGCCACTCCCCAGTCCCCTGACAGAGCTGGGGAGGGAACACAGCGCCTCACCCCCGCAGGATCGGTCACTCCGCGTCCCCTGGCAGAGCTGAGGAGGGAAGGCGGTGGGCCGCTCCCGCAGGAACAGCCGCTCCCCATTCCCCTCACAGAGCTGGGGAGGGAAGGCAGCGCCCCGCCCCTGCTGGAATGGCCACTCCCCATTCCCCTCGTGGAGCTAGAGAAGGAAGGCAGCGCCCCGCCTCTGCAGGAACAGCTGCTCCCCAGTTTCCTGGCAGAGCTGGGGAGTGAAGGCAGCAACCTGCCCCCGCAGGAACGGCCGCTCCTTAGTCCTCTTGCAGAGCTGGAGAGGGAAGGCAGCACCCCTCCCCCACTGGAACGGCCGCTTCCCAGACCCCTCGCAGAGTTAGGGAAGGAAGGAAGCGCCCCGCCCCTGCAGGAACGCCCTGTCATGATATAATTCCCCAATTTGAACCTTAGAGTTCAAAAGTTGGGTTACCAACATGAATTCCTCTAAGCTTAATTACCAGCTTAGATCTGATAAGCTGCCACCACTGAAAAATATAGTGTTTTGGGGCACTCTGGTCCCCACAATAACCTTTCCTGGGGACCCCAAGACCCAAATTCCTTGAGTCTCACAACAAAGGGGAATAAACCATTTCCCCTCCTTCCTTCCTCCCAGATTTTTCCCGCCTTGGATACGCTAGGAGATCACCATGATTCAAACTCCTTGAATCACAACACAGAGAAATCAGGTTTTTTTTCCCCTACTTTCCCCCTCCCAGGCTTTCCCTCCCTGGGTTATCCTGGAGAGATAGACAGATTCAAGTTCCGTGAATCTAAAACAAAGGGATTCCACCTTTCCCAACTCCCTTCTCTCTCCCTGTCTCCTACCAATTCCCTGATAAGTACAGACTCAATTCCCTTGAGCCTCAACAAGGGGGGAAAAAATCAAACAGGTCTTAAAAAACAAAATTTTTAATAAAAAGAAAGAAAAAAAAGTAAAAATTGTCTCTGTAATTTAGATGGTAAAAGTTACAGGGTCTTTCATTTTATAGACACTAGAGAGAAGCCTCTCCCCAGCAAAAATACAATTTAAAATACTTCCAGAAAATACACATTTGCAAATATAGAAAACTATTAAAAGACTATACCCGCCTTTTCTACTTAATACTTACTATTTTGAATACATAAGAGATTGTAGCAGAGAGATTGGCAAGAAACCTGGTTGCACGTCTAGTCGCTTTCAAGACCCAGACAGAACAAAGCAAAACCCAAAAAACACGAACAAAGGCTTCCCTCCACCAAGATTTGAAAGTATCTTGTCTCCTGATTGGTCCTCTGGTCAGGTGTCGCAGGTTTCCTATTTGTTAACCCTTTACAGGTGAAAGAGATATTAACCCTAAATATCTATTTATGACACGGTCACTCCCCAGTCTCCTGGCAGAGATGGGGAGGGAACACAGCGCACCGCTTCCACTGGAAGGGTGGCCCCACAGATCCAGTTAGAGGTGGGGAGGGAAGGCAGCGCTCCGCCCCCGCAGGAACGGCCGCTCCCCAGTCTCCTGGCACAGCTGGGGAGGGAACCCAGCGATCCATTCCCACAGGAACGGTGACTCCCCACTCCCCTCGCAGAGCTGGAAAGAAACCCAGCACCCCGCCCCTGCTAGAACGGCCGCTCCCCAGTCCCCTCGCAGAGCCGGGGAGGGAACCCTGCACCCCGTCTTCATTTGAAATGCTGTTGCCCAGTCTCCTGGCAGAGCTGGGGAGGGAAGGCAGCACCCTTCCCCCGCTGGAACAGTCGCTCCCCAGTCCCATCACAGAGCTGAGAAGGGAACCGAGCGCCCCACCCCCAGAGGAACGAAAGTCCCTTCACAGAGCTGGGAGGGGAATCCAGCGACCTGCCCCTGCAGGAACGGTCACTCCCTAGTCCCCTCGCAGAGTTGGAGAAGAAAGGTAGCACCCCGCCCCCAATGGATCGGCCGCTCCCCAGTCTCCTGGCAGAGCTGGGGAATGAACACAATGCCCCGCTCCCATAGGAACGGGCGCTCCCCTGTCCTCTGGCAGTGCTGGGGAGGGAAAGCAGCGCCCCGCCCCCACATGAATGGCCACTCCCCAGTCCACTCGCAGAGCTGGGGAGGGAAAGCAGCGCCCCGCCCCCACATGAATGGCCACTCCCCAGTCCACTCGCAGAGCTGGGGAGGGAATCCAGCGCCCCGCCCCCGGAGGAATGGCCACTCCCAAGGGCCTGGCAGAGCTGGGGAGGGAACCCAGTGCCCCGCCCCCGCATTCCCGTCACAGAGCTGGGCACGGAAGGCAGCGTCGGTCCCCGGCAGGAGTGGCGGCTCCCCATTCCCCTCGCAGAGCTGGGAGGGAAACCAACACCCTGCACCCACAGGAACGGCTGCTCCCCAGTCCCCTCGCATAGCTGGGGAGGGAAGGCTGTGCCACACTCCCAGTTGAACGACTGCTCCCCAGTCCCCTGGCAGAGCTGGGAAGGGATCCCAGAGCCATGCCCCCGCAGGAAAGACCACGTAACAATCTCCTCACAGAGCTGGGAGGGGAGGCAGCACCCCAGTCCTGAAGGAACGGCCGCTCCCCAGTCCCCTCGCAGAGCTGGGGAGGGAACCCAGTGTTAAGCCCCCGCAGGAACAGCCGCTCCCCATTCGCCTCACAGAGCTAGGAGGGAACCCAGCACCCCGCCGCTCATGAACGGCCGCTCCCCAGTCTCCTGGCAGAGCTCGGGAGGAAAGGCAGCGCCCCCGCCCCCCCGCAGGAATGGCTGCAACCCATTCCCCTGCTTGAAATGGGGAGGGAACTCAGTGCTCATTCCTGCTGGAACAGCCACTCCACAGTCCCCTTGCAGAGCTGGGGAGGGAATCGAATTCTCCTCCCCCACTTGAACTGCCACTGCTCAGTTCCCTGGCAGAGCCGTGGAGGGAAGGCAGCACCCCGCTTCCCCAGGAACGGCCACTTCCCAGTCCTCTAGTAGAGATGGGGAGGGAACCCAGCGCCCCTCCCCGGCTGAAATGGCCACTCCTCAGTCCCCTCGCAGAGCTGGGAGGGGAACCCAACACCTCATTCCCGCAGGAACGGCCGCTCCCCAGTCCCCTCGTAGATGTGGGAAGGGAACCCAGTGCCCCACCACCACAGGAATGGCCGCTACCCAGTGCCATGGCAGAGCTGCGGAGGGAAGGCAGCGCCCCGCCCCGCTTGAACGACCGCTCCCCAGTACCCTCGTAGATCTGGGAAGGGAACCCAGGGCCCTGCCCCCGCTTGAACGGCCGCTCCCCAATCCCCTTGCAGAGCTAGGAAAGGAAGGCAGCACCTCGCCCACGCAGGAACGGCCTGTGAGGTTATTGATATAATCTGGGACCATATAGAACATGGTTCGCAACCAAGGTCCTGTAGTGGCACCAAATCTTATGTAAAGGGGGTCATATTAGGTGTCTAAAACCAGGTTATGGATTTCTGGTAATTATTGTGCTGTCTGTATGTCTACATCATTTTGTAGTTGAAGTTATAGGTATTGGCTGTATACTGTCTGTATTTCAAATTGATGCTGTGATTCTGGGTGACACCCCAGACCAGTTGGTGTTAGCTCTGCCTAGCCTGCTTGATTACCCATTAAGGACCATGAGATACACATCTGACACATTGAGAGGAGGCAGATACGCCTTGTAACTCAGCAGGGTGTGCAGGGACTTGCCCATGTGACTGCAGAGTCCATATTGCTGTAATTTTCCACAGTAAGAACAAAGAAGTGTTCTTACATGTGGAAGAACCTATACAAGTCTGATGCCTCATCTCCATCTTGTCTTCAATCCTGCTTCTTACCTCTGGAGGGACTTTGATACAAACTGAAGCTCTACACAAGGGACTGATGACCCATCCCAGCTGGAGATGTGCTCCAGAGACTTGATTTGAACCTTCAGTTTACTCCATCACTGCTAAAATCCTGAACTAAGAACTTTGCCATTACTGTATGTAATTGATTCCTTTTAACCAATTCTAGCTCTCTTCTCTACCTTTTTCCCTTTATGAATAAACTTTTAGATTTTAGATTCTAAAGGATTGGCAACAGTGTGATTTGTGGGTAAGATCTGATGTGTATATTGGCCTGGGTCTGGGGCTTGGTCCTTTGGGATCGAGAGAACCTTTTTCTTTTATTGGGGTGTTGCTTTTCCTAACCATTCATCCTCAGGACGTGCGGGACTGGTGGTGATATTGGGAGACTGGAGTGTCTAAGGAAAGTGCTTGTGTGACTTGCTGTTAGCCAGTGGGGTGAAACCGAAGTCATTTTTGTCTGGCTGGTTTGGTTTGCCTTAGGGCAGTTACAGCCCTAGGCTGGGGTTTTTTCACCTCTGTTTGAGCAATTGGTCCTGAATTGGCACTCTCAGTTGGGTCCCGCCAGAACCACATCGTCACAGTGGCGTAGTCGTGCTTGGATACGTAGAATCAGGTCAATTAAGCTTTGGGTTAGAACCCCACGCTATCCAAATTTGAAATTTGGGATTCACAGTTTGATTGGTTAAAGATCAGTGACCATGAGCCAGAAAGCATCAGCAAAAGCAGTGAAACTGCAAACCCTGATGGACATTCTGCAGTTTGAATATGAGCAAAAACTGGCAGAAATTCGAATGACAGAGAAGCAAGCCTTGGCCCAGCTGGAGGAAGAGGCCGCTGAACGAGAGAAAGAAGCTGCTGAGAGAGAAGAACAAGCTTGTAAGGGGCATCTGGAGCTGCTGGCTGCTGAGAAGGAGGCGGCTAGACTCTGGCTCCAAGTCAATAAAGCAAGGGAAGAACAGCAGAAACTGTATCCTCTTGACAATCCAGTTTACAACTATGTTGATATGTGGTATTATTCTAGGCAGTTTTCTGTGTGTAACCAGTTTTGGTATGGCCGGGGAGAGGGGGAGTCTAACCTGGTGGGTAATAGCTGTGTGTCTGTGAATGGAGTTTCTGAAAGTCTGTCTGATGTCTCAGAAGTGAATCTGGAGTTAGATCAAGAGCAAAAAGATCTCATTGGGGAGGAAAATATTTCTCAGGAGCAGATTAAAGTAGATGGTCAGGTGGAAGCCCTAACTGAGGAAGGAGAGGGGAGATTTGTGAGGGTAATGGATTGGTGGCTAGTACAGCTTGTAAAAGTGAACCTGAAATGGGTAACCATAATTTGCTGAAAGTAGCTCAGTGTAGTGAAAAAAGCAGCAGCTTATCTGTGGGGAGTCGCAATGTGCCTGATATGGAAAGTTTGGAGGAGCCTAGGCAGCCTTGTGAGCTGATGGCTTTGTCTAGCCAGCAGTGTGGGAAGGCAAGGATAGTGGAAGATGAGTGTCCCTATCCCCTACCTGTTTCCTGTGTGGAGAAATGTGACAGAGAAGGAAATGTGCCTGTGTCTGTCAGGGGTATTGACTTGCCTATGCAGGAAGCTACCTCGGTCTCCAAGCAGTTGTCTGTGAACAGCCCTGTGTGCTGGGACAAGGAAAATGAGATCCCGAGCTGTGTGTCTGGGAAAGAAGAAGGTGTTCATGGCTTTTCTGTGTCTGTGGAGCAGACAGAAGGTGCCTTTCAGCCTGTGATGGTTGAGAATAGTGCAGTTGTCTCAGAGTTGGTTGTAAATACAGCTAAAGCCCAGGAAGGGAATGGTCCTAAGTTTGTGTCTGCTGGGGAGAAGGCCCTGTAACTAGGTTGCATCCAATTAGTGTCATAGCAAAATCCCAGAGACCAGACAATTCTGGTGCTTGTAGTTTGCCAGTTGCTAATATGTGGTTAGAAAAGGGTGTAGCAGCTCTGTCTGAGCAGGGTGATACCCTAGCCAGGGCACAAGGAGAGCAGAAAGGTGAGTTAAGTGTGTTACCTACTGACAGTTTTAGTAAGAAGGAAAAGATTCCTAAACTTGTTCATGGCCAAGGGAAGGAGAATGCTTCTAACCTGTTATCTAGAAAGTCTGTTAGTTTGCCTGAAAGGGAATTGTGTAAAAATCTGCCTGATGGGCCACAGGTGATTCTGAATGTAAATGAGACCCCAAAAAAGTCTGTGGTTGCTCAGGAAAGTGTTCCATTAGAGCAAACCCTAGGTGAAGAGGGTAAGGGCAGAAGCTCTGAGAGGAGTGAATTGCTGCTTAGAAAAGCTTCTGGGGAAAGAAATCCTCATGGTAATTTGTGCAAGCAGTTTACTGCAACTGAAGGGTGTGAAAGTGATTTAATCAAGGAAGTTTCAGTTCCTAACAGCCAGAAATTTTCTATTGTGAATGGATCCACTGACTTTCCTTTTGAAAGATCCAGTGGGGGTAGCTTTGAAAAGGTCTCAGATAGAGTAGAAGCTGTTAAGAAAGTTAAGCAGCCCTATAATCAAATGGCTGTGTGTGGCCAGCTATTGGGAAGACCATGGTGTTGGAACAGAAATGTCTCCATGCTAATTCTGTGAGTGAGCAGTCTGTGCTTCAGGATCTAAGGACAGATTTGGTTGCTGGTGTTTCAGAGCGAAACGGTTTTATGTCTGAACAATTGAGGATGCAGGGAAGAGCACACAAACTCTCACCCTCAAACCCTTTGGATTAGTGTGGTATCTCTGTAAGACAGAGTCCAACATTAGAATTGGTAGCAGCTAAGAAGTTAAAAGCTGGTGTTTGGGTTAGTGCAAATTACCTGGCTGGCACGGAGAAGAAAGACTTGCTAATAGCTGTTAGCACAGAGAGCCCACCCCATCAACCAGTGAATTTGGTTAAGCAAGAGAAATCAGGGTTTGATCCTGCATGACAAGGAGAAAAGAGAACTGAATTTTGCAAAGGGAAGCCAAAAGTTAACCCTAAAATGCCCAAACTCCAATGGCATTAATCCAAAGGTGTGGCATGACAAACATGATTGTAAATGGACACTTGCAATAAATTTGTTGTTATTGCTCATGGTGATTTTTGTGACTAATGTGTTGCTATTACCAAGAACTGTAAGAATGTACAATGTGCCTAATCCTTTGGAAAGTCTCTTGAACGTGTTGAAAGCAATACATGAGAACACACTTTATGTTAAAAGGCCTTGCTATACTAATGTTTCACAGTTAATGCCTGTAAACAGTATTGCAACTTTTCACAGGGGAAAAGACATTCCAGACCTAGTGTGCAGTAGGAAAGGGGAAACTGATGCACACTACCATATGGCTTTCATGGTAAATGCCAGAATTCCTGGACTATGAACAACATTAATATCTACATTGGTTTACTGTTAATTGGGTTCCAACATTTGCCAGAGTGTGTATGGATAAAGTAGCTATGTTCTGTAGCTCTTGGCAAAATCACATGAAACATACAGGAACCATGCTGCAAAAGCTAACCAAGTTATACCTTAAGTTTGTAAAGAGATTCAATCATGTTATTAAACATGACTTTGATAAACCATTTCTGTTATACACTGGTACGGCCTCTAGCCCAATACTAGCTATAGTGAGACAGACCCAAGAATGGGGAGCTCCTGGGATGCAGTCAATAATGTTTGTGTCATCCCTTCCTGCATCAATTTTGTGTTGAGGGTGAGACGTTATTGATATAAACTGGGACCATATAGAAAATGGGTTGCAACCAAGGTCCTGTAGTGGCATCAAATCTTAGGTAAGGGGATCATATAAGGTGTCTAAGACCAGGTTATGGGTTGCTGGTTATGATTATGCTGTCTGTGTGCAAGTGTCATTTTGTAGTTGAAGTGATGGGATTGGCTGTATACAGTTTGTATTTCAAATTGGTGCCGTATTTCTGGGAAAAATCCCAGACGGGTGGGTGTTGGCTCCGCCTAGCCTGCCTGATGGCCCGTTAAGGACCATCAGCTATGCAATTGACCCATTGATAGGAGGCAGATACGCCTTGTAACTCAGACGGGTGTGCAGGAACTGGCCCAATGTGACTGCAGACTCCATTTTGCTGTAATTTTCCACAGTAAGAACAAAGAAGTGTTCTTACACCTGGAAGAGCCTATATAAGGCTGATGCCTCATCTCCATCTTGTCTTCAATCCTCCTTCCTACCTCTGGAGGGGCTTTGCTACAAGCTGAAGCTCTATACAAGGAACTGATGACCCATCCCAGCAGGGGATGTTCTCCAGAGACTTGATTTGAACCTGCAATTTACTCCATCACTGCTGCAAGCCTGAACTAAGAACTTTGCCATCACTGTATGTAATTGATTCAATTTAACCAATCCTAGCTCTCATCTCTACCTGTTTCCCTTTATAAATAAACCTTTAGATTTTAGATTCTAAAGGATTGGGAACAGCGTGATTTGTGGGTAAGATCTGATGTGTATATTGACCTGGGTCTGGGGCTTGCTCCTTTGGGATCGAGAGAACCGTTTTCTTTCATTGGTGTGTTGGTTTTCATAACCATTCATCCCCAGGACGGGTGGCACTGGTGGTGATACTGGGAGACTGGAGTGTCTAAGGAAATTGCTTGTGTGACTTGTGGTTAGCCAGTGGGGTGAAACCAGGGTCCTCTTTTCTGGCTGGTTTGGTTTGCCTTAGAGGTGGAAAAACCCCAGCCTAGGGCTGTGACTGCCCTGTTTGAGCAATTGGTCCTGAATTGGCACTCTCAGTTGGGTCCCGCCAGAACCGCATTGTCACACCAGTTATGCGAGGGGACTGGGGAGTGGCTGTTCCAGCAGGGCCGGGGCACTGCCTTCCCTCCCCGGCTCTACGAGGGGATTGGCGAGTAGCCGTTTGGGCGGGGGTGCAGCGCTGCCTTCCCTCCCCAGCTCTGCGAGGGGACTGGGGAGTGGCCGTTCTAGCGGGGGCGGGGGGCATGGTTCCCTCCCTAGCTCTGGTAGAGTCATGGGGAGGGGCGGTTGGAGCAGGGGCAGAGGGCTGGTTTCTTTCCCCAGCTCTGGGAGGGGAGTGGGGTCTGGTGATTAGACCGGGGGTGGGGGTCCAGGTTCTCTCCCCAGCTGTGGGAGGGGAGTGGGAAGTAGTGGTTAGAGCAGGGGTTGGGGGCTGGGTTCTCTCCCCATCTCTGGGAGGGGAGTGGGTTCTAGTGGTTAGAGCGGGGGTAGGGGGCCAGGTTCTCTCCTCATGTCTGGGAAGGGATTGGTGTGTAGTGGTTAGAGCGGGGGTCAGGGGCTGGGTTCTCTTCCCAGCTCTGGGAGGGAAGTGCTGTCTAGTGGTTAGAGAGCTTCTGGGGGACTGGGTTCTCTCCCCAGCTCTGGGAGGGAAGTGGGGTCTGGTGGTTCGAGCGGTGGTGGGGGGACTGGGTTCTCTCCCCAGCTCTGGGAGGGGAGTGGGAAGTAGTGGTTAGAGCAGGGGTTGGGGACTGGGTTCTCTCCCCATCTCTGAGAGGGGAGTGGGGTCTAGTGGTTAGAGCAGGGGTAGGGGGCCAGGTTCTGTCCTCATGTCTGGGAAGGGATTGGTGTGTAGTGGTTAGAGCGGGGGTCAGGGGCTGGGTTCTCTTCCCAGCTCTGGGAGGGAAGTGCTGTCTAGTGGTTAGAGAGCTTCTGGGGGACTGGGTTCTCTCCCCAGCTCTGGGAGGGAAGTGGGGTCTGGTGGTTCGAGCGGTGGTGGGGGGACTGGGTTCTCTCCCCAGCTCTGGGAGGGGAGTGGGGAGTAGTGGTTAGAGCAGGGGTTGGGGGCTGGGTTCTCTCCCCATCTCTGGGAGGGGAGTGGGGTCTAGTGGTTAGAGCAGGGTAGGGGGCCAGGTTCTCTCCTCATGTCTGGGAAGGGATTGGTGTGTAGTGGTTAGAGCGGGGGTCAGGGGCTGGGTTCTCTTCCCAGCTCTGGGAGGGAAGTGCTGTCTAGTGGTTAGAGAGCTTCTGGGGGACTGGGTTCTCTCCCCAGCTCTGGGAGGAGAGTGGGGACTAGTGGTTAGAGGCGGATTGGGAGCGAGGTGCACTGGCAGCACAGTGACTGGGGAGCTTAGCAGGGAGCCCAGAGGGCTGCAGGTCGAGACTGTGGGGCACAAGCAGAGCTGTGAGTCTGGAGGTCAGTACTTGGATAGCAGGGGCTGCAGGTCGGGAGTGAGGGGCACCGGGAGCGGAGTGACCGGGGTGCTCAGTGGGGAGCCCACGGGGCAGCAGGCCGGGAGTTGGGGGCACTGGTAGAGCTGTGAGTTTGGAGGTCGGGACTGGGATAGCAGGGGCTGCAGGTCGGGAGTGAGGGACAACAGCAGAGTTGTGACTGGGGAGCTCATCGGGGAGCCCAGAGGGCTGCGGGTCAGGAGTGAGGGGCACCAGCAGCCCAGTGACTGGGGAGCTCATCGTGGAGCCCAGGGGGCTGCGGGTCGGGAGTGATGGGCACCAGCAGAGCTGTGCGTCTGGAGGTCAGGACTGGGATAGCAGGGGCTTTAAGTCAGGACTGAGGATCACCGACAGAGCAGTGACTGTGGAGCTCAGTGGGGAGCCTAGGGGTCTGTGGGTCAGGAGTGAGGGGCACCACTAGAGCTGGGGGTAAACCAGGAGGCTGTGAGTCAAGAATGAGGGGCACCAGAAGAGCTGGAAGGACCGTTGGGGCTGCGGGTCGGGAGTGAGGGACACGAGCAGAGCTGTGATTCTGGAGGTCAGGACCAGGATAGCAGGGTCTGCGGGTCGGGAGTGAGGTGCACCAGCAGCATAGTGACTGGGGACCTCAGTGGGGAACTGAAGGGGCTGCAGTTCGGGAGTGAGGGGCACCGCTAGAGCTGGGGGGAACCCAGGAGGCTGCGGGTTGGGAGTGAGGGGCACCAAAAGAGCTGTGAGTCTGGAGGTCAGGAATGGAATAGCAGGGGCTTCAAGTCGGGAATGAGGGACACCGGCAGCGCAGTGACTGGAGAGCTCAGCGGGGACCCAAGGGGGCTGCGAGTTGGGAATGAGGGGTATCGGTAGAGCTGGAGGTAACCAACGGGGCTGCGGGTTGGGAGTGAGGGGCACCAGCAGGGCAGTCACTGGAGAGCCTAGCAGGGAGCCCAGGGGGCTGCGGGTCAGGAGTGAGGGGTACCGGTAGAGCTGGAGGGAGCTCAGGGGCCTGTGGGTCGAGAGTGAGGGGCACCAGCAAAGCTGAGACTCTGGAGATCAGGACTGGGATACCAGGGGCTGCGGGTCGGGAGTGAGGGGCACCGCTTGAACTGGCGGGAACCCAGGGGGTGCGGGTCGGGAGTGAGGGGCAGCAGCAGAGCTGTGCGTCTGGAGGTCAGGACTGGGATACCACCCAACCTGATGGTAAGTGATACCCAGCTGAGCCCATGGCCAGTACGTCCTGCTCCACCCATAGCCCGGCTGGGAGCCAGGACTCCTCATTCCCATCCCCAGCTCTGGGAGGGCAGTGCAGTCTAGTGGTTGGGGGGGGGTTGGGAGACAGGGTATCCAGGTCCCACCGCTAGCTCTCAGAAGGGAGTGAGGGCCAGACTTGTGCACCCCCGGCTTGAAGTGGTTTCCGTCCTCTACATGGTTTACA
The DNA here is from genome assembly GCF_007399415.2 of Gopherus evgoodei. Lineage (NCBI taxonomy): Eukaryota > Metazoa > Chordata > Testudines > Testudinidae > Gopherus > Gopherus evgoodei. Next base: position 110,294 of record NW_022059779.1, on the reverse strand, counting down.
GTTTTGTTCACTGGCTCTCAACACCTCCCACTATAAAAATTGTTCCAGTGCCACTGGGTCTAGTGGTTAGAGCAGGGGAGGCTGGGAGCCAGGCATGGGCCGTGAGTAGAAGGGCTCAGGGGAGGCACCTGGCCCATGCTCCACCCAGAGACCCTGCTCCCGCTCGTCCTCTCCTCCCCCAAGGACCCATCCTCACTCTGCCCTGTCCCAAGTTCCCATCCGCCCACATGGAGCTGCGGGGGGAGGGGCCGGGGATGCAAACGTCAGGCAGGCGGAGGGGGTCTTGGGGTAGGGGGCAAAGAGGCACAAGTGGCAGGGCCTTGGGGGAAGAGATGTAAGAGGCGGGCGGGGGGGTCAGGGGAGTGAAACAAAGGGGTCCTGATAGTGGAGTGTGGGTGGGGCTGAAGGGGGAGTGTGGGTGGGGCTTCGGCAGGAGGAGGCTGAGTGGGAGCGGGCCTTGGGGCAGGGCCGCAGTCCGGGACCGCCCAGCCTCCCCAAATGGGGGAGTCCCAAGCTGCCTGTGGAGCCAGGACTCCTGGGTTCTGTTCCTGGCTCTCCCACAGACTCCCAATCTGAGCTGGCACAGACCATATCGCCCTCCCTGGTGCCTCAGTTTCCCCATGTGTGAGACAGGTACCAGCGTGAATGAAGGCAAAGCTGTGGAGAATTTAGTCCCTTCTCCTAGTGGCTCCTTGGTAGCCCGGAGTAAGCAGCCAACTGCACCAGACCCTGGATCACGTCTGGGCAGACCAGGGCTGAGGGCTAGATCTGGGCAATGGAAAGAAGAAACCCACCCTTATCCGACCCCACCCCGGGATACATGGCAGGGAGGCTGGTGTTGCAGGGGGCAGGGAGTCCTGCAGCCCTCGCAGGGGAGAAGGGGGGCGATTCCCCGGCTTGACTGCTGATGGCGGTGGCGGGGTGGGGGGGGCACTGGGGGATTGTGGTCTCATCCCAGCGGGGCTGGAGATGGAGCACGGCCTGCTGGGAGCTGATGTCTCATCTGTATGTGGGAGGGTGACACTGGACCAAATTGTGGGACCCCTGCCCCCCTGGGACAAGGGAGGGGCCTTAGCCTTGCCCGCTCTTCTCTCTTTTACCAGGATCTGCCCAAGCAGCTGGACCAGCCCAGGCCCCACCTTCCTCAACGCCAGCAGCTTCCAATTCTGGGGAGTGGAGCGGTCGGGGATTGGGGGCTTCTCAAGCCCACCACAGGGAGCAGGGGCCGGGGCACTAGGGAGGCAAGGGCTGTGATGGGGGGAAGTGGGGTTGGAGAGACGTCGGGGGGTGAAGCTGGGACTCAGGGAGGGAATGGGGCAAGCTGCATGAAGAAAGTGTAGAGGGGGTGATGTGACGGGGTGGGAGCTGGGGGTTAGGGGATACAGCTGGGGGAGGACTGGGCAGACCATAGGGGGGCTGCTCAGAGGCAGTAGCATGGGCGGGGCAGGGCGGGAGCTCGTACAGGGGTTGGGGTGTCAGGCCACCAGGCTGCAGGAAACCCCATGGCCAGTAGAGCCCCCTGCTGGGGGATCTGGTCACTGCATCCGCTTCGCTGCATTCTGCTGGGTGGGTCTGGTCACTGCAGCCCCCCTGCTGCATCCCGGGGGGGGGTCTGGTCACTGCAGCCGCCTCGGTGAATCCCTGGGGTGGGGGTCTGGTCACTGCAGCTGCCTCGCTTCATCCTGCTGGGGGGGGTCTGGTCACTGCAGGCTTCCTGCTGCATCCTGCTGGGGGGGTCTGGTCTCTGCAGCCACCTCGCTGCATCCTGCTGGGGGCGTCTGGTCACTGCAGCCACCTCGTTGCATTCTGCTGGGGGGGTCTGGTCACTGTAGCTGCCTCGCTGCATCCTGCTGGGGGGGTCTGGTCACTGTAGCTGCCTCGCTGCATCCTGCTGGGGGGGGGGTCTGGTCACTGTAGCTGCCTCGCTGCATCCTGATGGGGGGGGTCTGGTCACTGCAGCCACCTCGCTGCGTCCTGCTGGGGGGGGGTCTGGTCACTGCAGCCACCTCGCTGTGTCCTGCTGGCTGGGGGTCTGGTCACTGCAGCCGCCTCGCTGTGTCCTGCTGGGGGGGGGTCTGGTCACTGCAGCCACCTCGCTTCGTCCTGCTGGGGGGGGGTCTGGTCACTGTAGCTGCCTCGCTGCATCCTGCTGGGGGGGGGGTCTGGTCACTGCAGCCACCTCGCTGCATCCTGCTGGCTGGGGGTCCGGTCACTGCAGCCGCCTCGCTGCGTCCTGCTGGCTGGGGGTCTGGTCACTGCAGCCGCCTCGCTGCGTCCTGCTGGCTGGGGGTCTGGTCACTGCAGCCGCCTCGCTGTGTCCTGCTGGGGGGGGGGTCTGGTCACTGCAGCCGCCTCGCTGCGTCCTGCTGGCTGGGGGTCTGGTCACTGCAGCCGCCTCGGTGTGTCCTGCTGGGGGGGGGGGTCTGGTCACTGTAGCTGCCTCGCTGCATCCTGATGGGGGGGGTCTGGTCACTGCAGCCACCTCGCTGCGTCCTGCTGGGGGGGTGGGGTCTGGTCACTGCAGCCACCTCGCTGTGTCCTGCTGGCTGGGGGTCTGGTCACTGCAGCCGCCTCGCTGTGTCCTGCTGGGGGGGGGTCTGGTCACTGCAGCCGCCTCGCTGCGTCCTGCTGGGGGGGGGTCTGGTCACTGCAGCCACCTCGCTGTGTCCTGCTGGGGGGGGGTCTGGTCACTGCAGCCACCTCGCTGTGTCCTGCTGGCTGGGGGTCTGGTCACTGCAGCCGCCTCGCTGTGTCCTGCTGGGGGGGTCTGGTCACTGCAGCTGCCTCGCTGTGTCCTGCTGGGGGGGGTCTGCTCACTGCTGTCCCCCTTCCACCCTGGGGTAGTCTGGTCCCTGCAGGCAGCCCCCAGCCTCGCACTCAAACACGGGGGGGGGGTTCTTCTTGCGCTCCGATTTGTCAGGGCTCTGTCTCCTCTTCCTATTGGCTGTGTCGAGAGGGGCGGAGCCTGGTTATTGTAGCCGCCTCGCTGCGTTCTGCTCCGGGGAGGGGGGGGTTCTGGTCACTGCAGCCCCCTCTTCTACCCCCTCGCCAAATAGCCCCTGGCCCCCCCTTTCTACCTCTTCCCCAAGCGCCTCCCATCCCCCCTCTTCTACCCCCGCCCCCAAATACCTTCGGCCCCCAATGCCTCCCCTCTCTGCACCCTGCCCCCAAATAGCCCCCGCCCCCGTCTTCTACCACCTCCCCAAATACTCCCATCCCCTCCCCTAATACCTCCCATCCCCCCTCTTCTACTCCCTCTCCTAAATACCCCGGGCCCCCAATGCCACCCCCTCTGCACTCCATCCCCAAATAGCCCCCGCCCCCCTTCTACACCCCTCCCCCAATGCCACCCATCCCCACTCTTCAACCCCCTCCCCAAATAGTCCCTGCCCCCTCCTCATCCCCAAATACCTCCAGCCCTCTTCAGCTCCCTGTGCCCTCAAATACCCCCTGCCCCCTCCCCAAATGCCTTCAACCCCCCTTGCCTACCCCTTCCCCAAATACCCCCTCCCCCTACCCCAGATACCTCCCACTCCTCCTCCGGCAGCTGTGCATTGAGTGGAGCTTTTCATTGCTCTGTCTACAGCACCATGCAGATCCCTTTTGTGAGTTGTGTAGCCGATAATCTGTTCTGCTGCCATCACTGGGTGTAATGCATGTTCAGTAGGGGTTTCTCCCCGCTTCCCTATTTGTATTGCCTCTCCCTAATAGTGTTGGGGGGTCCTTCTCCTGTCGGTTAGCGTATTAGTGATCTCATCTTGGGGTCATATGTGTCAGTTTTTTGCATGGCACCCCTGTGGTCAGACATCTGTGGATGTTCTCTCCGAAGGCCGGTGTTAGCTCCTGTTCCTCTCGACGGCTGGTGTCTTTAAGGACAAAATTCCCCCTTAGACACTCTATTTCCAGTTCCCCAAACCTCAGGGGTGACCCTTAGGCTAGTGATCTGTGCCACAGTTCATAGATCTTGAGCCTTATGGTAACTGCCGATGCCAGCGTCCTACAGGAGACAGGCCTGTGGGTTCCTTGTGTTACTGCTGCATAAAAGAAAAGCTCAAGCTAGTAATATGGGTTCCAGGTGATAGTTAATTTACCACCAAGAGGAGTTTGTAAGTAGCCCTAGTTTTTCTCTCCAATGTGCATTGCTTTGCATTTAGAAAGAGAAGTTCGGTGAGGGAATATTTTTTATTAGACTCACTTCAGTTGGTGAGAGAGAGACGTTTCTGAGCTACACACAGATCTCTTCTTCAAGAGACTATCCTAAAAATTTTCCCTCCTTTCTCTCTGGTTACCTATTTCTAATGTAATATTCCCTGAGATTCTTTCCATGGTTCACTAATAATAAAATATTAACATAAAATATCTTCAGATTTTGACTTTTTCTCCAGTTTTTTAATATATTGAGAAAAGTTTTGCAGATATTTCCCATTTTCTGTCAATTTGTCAAATAACACTATGAAATTCACTCTCATTTGACCTCTTTACCTACTATTGATGATCAATACAAAATTCTTCACATTTTTTCACTTTCTGCTCTACTTTATAAAAATTGATCCAAAATTCTCCAGATTCCCACCCTTTTCTCTTTAGTGACTTAACATAGACATCAGGTATCAGATTTTTCTTTTTCCATTATTAAATGTCTGTTAAAAAGTATCTAGTTTCTGGAGACATTCTCATGTTTAGTTGCAGCAAGTTCTCCTATTTTGGAGGGAATTTTTTGCCTTAGTCGTTCTCCATCCTGGCGGTTGCAGGGAGTTAAATGGTGAATTTTCTCCTCTCCTGCGAGACTCATTTCTTTCTCCCTTTATCTTCAGTAAAATGTTTGCTGATGAAAGTGACTTGCCTCATATTTAATACATGCCAAAGCCAGAGGCCTCCCCCTGCTTGGAGGAACGGTGTCTCCCAGCTGCCCACAGGACAGTTGGCTGGACCGTTTTCTTTTCCTCAGGGGGCACAGGATGAGGGCTCGGTCTGTGCCTGGCTCCTTGCTGCCCAGGCAGTCCCCAGAGTGGCTGAGAATCTCCATGCTACTATATTAGCTCCTCACTTCCTCTCACCATGTTCACCAGCAGTATCCCAAACCCTCATGATGAATGGTCTCCATGAGGGGTTGCTTTGCCCAGTGCTGAGATGGAGTCATCTCTGGAGTGAGTCCCTATTGGCCATTATCTGCCAGTCACCGGACATGAACATTTTTTACAAAATTTGGCTCCTCCATGCCATCCATTCTGCTGTTAAAGAAGCATCACCTAGGGCTCCCCCCGTGAGAATGGCTGGCAGGGGCTGCTGAGAACTTTTTATCCATTTATCAGTTACTGATATGAAATCATGACAGACTTTGCTTCTCTCCCCATTTTCAAAAGTGGAGGAACTTCAGGTTTTGGAGGGAAAACTGTTGCTGAGAATCGTTCTCAGAAGAAGTGGAGGGAATGAGGGAGGAGGAAAGGACTCTGGCCTCATCCCTCCTGAGCCATGTTTCTGGTCTCCCTGAACCCAGTGTCCATCAAGAGACACTTCAAGGAAGAACATGGAGCGATGCCGGATTAACATGGGGGCAAATCAAATCAGGACATGTCCCTGTGGGGAGGGGGTTTGAGTTGTTGCTAAAAGGTAGGGGGAGCCCTCAGTCTCTGTCTGACTGTGTCTCTCTCTCTTCTCAGGATATTGGGGTTGAGCTTCCTGGGTCAGATGCTGTTACCTGTCTTGTGATCTTGTTTGGAGCCAAGACTGAGCAGCTGCTGCTCTCCCGGTGGGGTGTGGTCTTGGGAATGACTTGGAGCAAAGCTTCCCCTGTGTCCAGGCAAGGTGAGGACTTTCTCCAGCTGTGATTAGCTCCATGGGCCAGCCCTAGGCTCTGCCCACACCAACATCTGAGCCAGATACTCCAGGTGATTGATAGACACCTGAGGCAACGTGCTGAGGATGGGCATGAAAGTGACTGTGCACAAATAGCCCCTCCTCACCCCACAGCTCTTCTCCCCTTAGCAATTGGAGGAGCTGATCCAGCCATAGGAGAACGAACACCCAGGAATATGTCTGTCTGCCAGAGGGGGCGGGACAGGAGATAGAAAACACAAGGAGAAAAGAGAAAGAATTGGGAAGAGAGATTCCCAGATCTCTAACCTGCCCACATACACTTACTGCAGCAGCCCTGGGCAGATTCACTTTCCAGAGAAGGTGATGTACAGGGAGAGGAAAAGCCAATTCCTGACTCTCTCTGTGCCCCCAGCTGTGGGAGTGTGCTGCCCTGGGGACAGTGTCCGGGGAATTCCCCCAGAGTCACTCCTTTTTCATAGATTCTAGCACTGGAAGGGACCTCGAGTCCAGTCCCCTGCCCTCATGGCAGGACCAAATACTGTCTAGACCATCCCTGATAAACTTTATCTAACCTACTCTTTAATAGCTCCAGAGATGGAGATTCCACAACCTCCCTATGCAATCTATTCCAGTGTTTTAACTACCCTGACAGTTAGGAACTTTTTCCTAATGTCCAACCTAAACCTCCCTTGCTGCAGTTTAAGACCATTGCTTCTCATTCTATCCTTAGAGGGTAAGCTGAACAAGTTTTCTCCCTCCTCCTGATGACACCCTTTTAGAGACCTGAAAACTGCTATCATGTCCCCTCTCAGTCTTCTCTTTTCCAAACTAAACAAACCCAATTCCTTCAGCCTTCCTTCATAGGTCATGTTCTCAAGACCTTTAATCATTCTTATTGCTCTTCTCTGGATCCTCTCCAATTTCTCCATATCTTTCTTGATATGCGGTGCCCAGAACTGGACACAACACTCCAGCTGAGGCCTAACCAGCGCAGAGTAGAGCGAAAGAACAACTTCTCGTGTCTTGCTCACAACACACGTCAATGCATCCCAGAATCACATTTGCTTTTTTTGCTCTGCTCTTATCTCGTATTTGGTTCCCAGACTTTTTTACTGGGAGGATTTCAAAATGTCATGGTTGTTTAGTGCTGGTAGGATGGGCCGGGTCAGTGCTGTGATAAAATGACCCACCGTTTCAGAATAGAATCAGAGAACTGTGGAGCTGGAATGAACCACCGAATCCAGCCCCCAACGCTGAGGTGTTTGTCGTTAAAACCTCCAATGATGGCAATTCCACAACCTCCCTTGGTCACCTATTCCAGTCCTGAACTAGCCTTCATCACAACGGAGTCACACGACTGACTCAGATTCAGTTTGTGATCCATTATAACCTCCAGATCTTTTTGACCAGTACTTCCCCCTAGTAAGTTAGCCCCCAGTTTGTAAATGAACATTTTTCCTTCCTTAAGTGTAGTACTTTGCACTTGTCTTTTGAATTTCATCTTGTTCATTCAGATCAATTCTCTAATTTATAAAGGTCATTTTGAATTCTAATCCTGTTCTCGAGCATGTTTGCAATTCTTCTCAGCTTAGTGTCATCTGCAAATTTAATAAGCACACTCTCCACTCCATTATCCAAGTCATTAATGCAAATATTGAGTAGTACCAGATCGAGGATTGGCCCCTGTGGGAGCGCATTAATTCCATCCTCCCAGTTTTTCAGCAAGCCATTAATTACTGTTTGAGCATAGACTTTCAAGTACACCACATTTCCCTAGTTTCCTGATGAGACTGTCATTGCGTTTTATGTCAAAAGCCTTACTAAAATCAAGATATGTCATGTCTACAGTGTCCCCTGGGTCCATAAAGCCAGTACCTCTGGTAAAGCAGGAAATTAGATTGGTTTGGCATGATTTGTATTTGATAATCTATGCTGGCTATAACTTATCATTTTACTATCTTCTAGGTCAGAGGTCTGCAACCTTTCAGAAGTGGTGTGCCAAGTCTTCATTTATTCACTCTCATTTAAGGTTTCGCTTGCAAGTAACATGTTTTATTGTTTTTAGAAAGTCTCTTTCTATAAGTCTATAATATGTAACTAAACTATTGCTGAACGTAAAATAAATAAGGTTTTGAAAAAGGTTAAGAAGCTTCATTTAAAACTAATTAAAATGCAGAGCCCCCTGGACCGATGGCCTGGACCCGGGTAGCGTGAGTGCCACTGAAAGTGAGCTTGGGCGCCATAGGTTTCCTACCCCTGCTCTAGGTGCTTATACATTGATTGTTTAATACACATTTCTTTCTGGGTATCTAAATTAGGCTTGACTGGTCTTTATTCCCCAGGTCTGCGGGGACACCTCTCCATCCTCCCAGAGTTGTCAAAGATCATTGTTAACTGTTCCAAGATTCCTTCAGCTAATTCCTCAGATACTCCAGGATGAATTGCATTAGGCCCTGCTGACTTCAATACATTTAAAGCATGTCAATATTTTTTCAACCTCTTATTTCCCCATTGTGGTTTCTGTTCCTTCCCCCCTTGGTTAGGAATAATCTGCTCACAATTACATTTTTTAGTGAATGTAAAAAGGCATTAAACACCTTTGTCTTGTTGATGTCATATGTTATTAGCGCTGCTTCTTCTCTGGGAAGTACAGTATGTCACTTCCAAGGGGTAACTGATTTTGTGAGTTAATCTTTCTGATTTTGTCCCCACATGCTTGTGCAGTTCTTTTGTACTCTTCCAGAGAAATTTGTCCACGATTCCACTTTCTATAGGATTCCTTTTTATTTTCTGGTCATGAAAGAGCTTGTGGGAGAGCCATATTGGCCACTTATTCCTCTTTCAGTCTTTCCTTCACATCGTGATCCCTTGCTGCTCCTCCTCTGGGGAAGGGCCAGCCAGCTCTCCTGAACTCTTTTCTCCCTCCAAGGTTTTAGTCCCACGGGACCTCACCAGCCAGTTCTTCACGTTGTTTGAAGTCTGCCTTTTGGACCTCCATTGTCCGTATTCTACTGCTCTCATGCCTTCCTTCTCATAGGACCTTGACATTGATCATTTTCTCATCACTTTTGCCCGTATTGCTTTCCGCCTTCAGTTTCCTAACTCATTCCTTCATCCTCCAGTTAATGCTTCCATCCTCTGAAAGAAACAGGTGTCCCTGTACATTCCAAGAACTTACTGGACACGGTGTGTCTGGTTGAATTCCTTTTCTAACAGATGTCTGAGTAGATTAAGCCAACCCCCACCCCCTGCCCAGTACCGTGTTTTGAATTGTTCTATTTGCAGGAGAGTCTAGAATATCTGTGTGCAAGGAAAGAGCCCAGGGGGAATTGTGCTGTGAAATTATTTGCTGTTCTGACCTCCCCAATTGTCCTTTTTGCCCTAACAGGCTGCAGCGCAACATCCATGTTTTGCTCCAAGTTGTTCCGTCCTTCCAGGGGCCAGGAAGGAGAACGGCTGCGGTGGAGCCCTGTGAGATGGGATGATCATGGAGTTGCTGGTGGGTTCTCTGTGGAGGGAGAAGGCAGTAAATACAGAGGAGGTGGGTGTGAGGGTTTTGATCACAGAAACCCCTATAGGACTGTCACCTGATGTGCTGAGACTACCTCTGAGCCTGTTTTCTCTGTCAGTTTGGGCCTTCAGAACCCTGCATTGTCGAGCCAGACATGCCAGTCTGCTGCAGCACCGACTCAGGGTCTGAACCACACACCCCAAAGCTGCAGACTTAACTGAAAACAGTTTAAGAAGTTCTCCTGTCTCCAGCACCCAGACACCCAGCTCCCAATGGGATCCAAACCTCAAATAAATCCATTTTACTCTGTATAAAGCATAAACAGGGTAAACTCATAAATTGTCCGCCCTCTATGACACCGACAGAGAGAGATGCACAGCTGTTTGCTCCCCCAGCTATAAAATACTTACTCTGGGCCAATTAATAAGCAGAATGATTTTTATTACGTATAAAAGGTATGATTTAAGTGATTTCAAGTAATAACAGACAGAACAAAATAAGTTACCAAGTAAAATAAAACAAAAGACGTAAGTCTAAGCCTAATACATTAAGAAACTGATTACAGATGAAATCTCACCCCCAGAGATGTTCCAATAAGCTCCTTCCTAGTCTGAGTCCAGCAATCATAGCCCTGACTATGAAGCCTGGCCCTGGCACTCCTTCCTTTGAATGCCATGTGGGCAAGAGGAAGAGTGTGGCAGCTGCAGGGACCAAAGTTGTGGACATCAGGTGAAGCAGTGAGAAACAACCATATGGTCAACCCGCAGGGCTCTCCAGCCAGAGTGTTAAGTTCAAGGACCCCAACCTATAGCAGCCAGCCCACTGAACCAGCCGGACCAAAGACCTATCTCCAGTGGGCATCAGTCACCCAGCAGGAGGGAAAAAACTCACTCTAGTTCACCCTGAGAGAGGGGAGCCAACACATTGAGCTCCATGGCTTTGCAGGAAACCAGCATTGCTCCAGGAGGTCCCACTGAGATTTAAACTCAGATTCCAGGATCCAAAGTCCTGAGTGCTGCCCATCACACCATGGGACCTGCTGCCAGTTCATTTTCTAGACCCCTGTGACTCTCGGCTGGCTGGTTTGTACCCTGCACTTATTGCTTCCCACTAGCAGCTTCCTCTTGCAGGACTCTCTCTCCTCCTCCATCGACTGTGGTCCTGCACTATCAGATCCGCAGGTCCTGCCCTGAGTCCCCACATCCCCCTGCTTTGTCTCCATTCCCTGCAGGCTGCAAAAATGTTAGGGGAGCCGCCCCTCCCTTCACTCAGTGCTCCTGCTCATATCGGCCAGCTGCAGCCTCATCTCCTGGAACTCGGCCAGCTGTCGTTTGATCCGGTCATACAGTCACATGCTGACTGGCTCCTCAGCATGGATGCTCTTGTGGAAACCCCACAGGTGATGCTGCAGGACTTGGTACCGTTGGTTTCTTTAATGTTGTGGTGTTTCCCCAGCCGCTGGAACAAAGCCGCCAACAAAGCAGGGGGGCAGTGGCGGGCTCCAGGATGGAGTTTGGGTGTGGATGTGGTGCGGAATCTGGGCTGAGGCAGGGGGTTGGGGTGCAAGGGGGGCAGTGGCAGGCTCTGGGAGGGATTTTGGGTGCATGAGGTGCAGGTTCTGGGCTGGAGCAGGGAGTTGGGATGTGGCACATATCTTAGGCAGCTCTTGAAAGTGACCCACACCCCCATCTGGCACAACTCCTACATGGAGGAGACTAGAGGAGTCCCCTGGCACCACTGCCCACAGGCACCACCCCTGCAGCTCCCATTGTCGCAGTTCCAATGGCAGAGTTGGCACTTGGGGCGGGGGCAGCGTGCAAGAGACACACCCCACAGGGGCCGCAGGGACGTGCCAGATGCTTCTGGGAGTGGTGCGCCGTGTGAAGCGAGGGTGGGCAGGAATCTGCTTTAGCCCCACTGTGCTGCCGGTAGTGGTGGCAGGAACCCCCGGGCCCTTTCAAATCACCCGGGTCCAGCTGCTCAGGCTTTCTGATGGGGAAGCAAAGGGAAGCCACAAGAGTGGTCATGCACCCCTCGTGAGCAGTTCTGGGGAGTCTTTTGGGAACTCCTGGAGTAGGCAACAGAGAGGTGCAGCCTCACCACAGAGTCTGTTTCCCTGGAGGGGAGAGGGGGCTGCAGGATGATATCCCACCTCTGGGCATCCTAGAGCCTCTGCTTCCCCACTGCCATGCTGGAGCCTCCACATTTATTTATTGGCAAATAAAATTTGCAGAATTTTAAACTATTGTGCACAGAATTTTTATTGTGCAGAATCTCCTGAGGAGTGAAACCGACCCAGGGAACCTCATTGAATTGTCACTGCTTGGTTAACCACTCAGCCACCACATCAATGCACAGAGAGTGCCAAGCCCTACTGCTATGTTGGGGTGGGGGCTGGGGTCAGGTCATACACATTCAGACTGTACACTCCCCCAGCTACAAACCGCTGCTGATTTCCCATTTAGGACATTAGCCCTTACTGACAAGGTTCGTCTGTGTTCTTTTTTTATCTCATGCTGCTAGTTAGAAGGATATTATTTTTTTTTATTTTTTTTTCAAAAATACACAACTCCCTAAACCTGCTTTTAGCAATCAGAATAATTTAGTGTCACCTTATTTTTGCCTGCCCCAATACAAAAGAAGAGGCTTTTGTGGGTTTCCTGACTCAGAGGATGAAAACAAACATGTGTCGGTCCCAGGGGTGGCTCTAGCCAAAGCAAGCAGGTACTTGGGGCAGCCCATTTGCAGAGACAGCAGCTAAGAGGGACCCAGCCTGGGAGCAGTGACCTAGAATCCTACTTTCGTCATCTCTGACTCAAAGAATACTTCCAACACACCTCTGGACAACATCCTAACCCACAGAATCCTTCCTACCAACGTTATAATAAAGAGGATTCTGCATGAGTGTCAAAACAACAGACTGGACTTCTACATAGATTGCTTCCATCAACGTGCACAGGCTGAAATTGTGGAAAAGCAGCATCACTTGCTCCATATCCTAAGCTGTACTGAACACAATGCCATCAACAGCCTCAAGAACAACTCCGACATCATAATAAAAAAGGCTGACAAAGGAGCTGCTGTTGTTATCATGAATAGGTCAGAATATGAACAAGAGGCTGCTAGGCAGCTCTCTAACTCCACATTCTACAGGCCATTACCCTCTGATCCCACTGATGATTACCAAAAGAAACTACACCATCTGCTCAAAAAACTCCCTGAAAAAGCACAGGAACAGATCTGTACAGACACATGGCTAGAACCCCGACCAGGTGTATTCTATTTGCTACCCAAGATCCATAAACCTGGAAATCCTGGATGCCCCATCATCTCAAGCCTTGGCACCTTAACAGCAGGATTGTCTGGCTATGTGGACTCTCTCCTCAGGCCCTATGCTACCAGCACTCCCAGCTATCTTCAAGACACCACTGACTTCCTGAGGAAACTACAATCCATCGGTGATCTTCCAGAAAACACCATCCTGGCCACTATGGATGTGGAAGCCCTCTACACCAACATACCACACAAAGATGGACTACAAGCCTTCAGGAACAGTATCCCCGATAATATCACGGCTAACCTGGTGGCTGAACTTTGTGACTTTGTCCTCACCCACAACTATTTCACATTTGGGGACAATATATACCTTCAAGTCAGCGGCACTGCTATGGGTACCCGCATGGCCCCACAGTATGCCAACATCTTTATGACTGACTTAGAACAATGCTTCCTTAGCTCTCATTCCCTAACGCCCCTACTCTACTTGTGCTACATTGATGACATCTTCATCATCTGGACTCATGGAAAAGAAGCCCTCGAGGAATTGCACCGTGATTTTAACAATTTCCATCCCACCATCAACCTCAGCCTAGACCAATCCACACGAGCGGTCCATTTCCTAGACACTACTGTGATGAATAAGCGATGGTCACATAAACACCACCCTATACCTGAAACCCACTGACCACTATACTTGCCTACATGCCTCCAGCTTCCATCCAGGACACATCACATGATCCATTGTCTACAGCCAAGCTCTAAGATACAACCGTATTTGCTCCAATCCCTCAGACAGAGAGAAACACCTACAAGATCTCTATCAAGCATTCTTAAAACTACAATACCCACCTGCTGAAGTGAAAAAACAGATTGACAGAGCCAGAAGAGTACCCAGAAGCCACCTACTACAGGACAGGCCCAACAAAGAAAATAACAGAACGCCACTAGCCATCACCTACAGCCTCCAACTAAAACCTCTCCAGCACATCATCAAAGATCTACAACCTATCCTGAAAGATGATCCCTCACTCTCACAGATCTTGGGAGACAGGCCAGTCCTCGCTTATAGACAGCCTCCCAACCCGAAGCAAATACTCACCAGCAACCGCACACCATACAACATAAACACTAACCCAGGAACCTAACCTTGCAACAAAGCCCAATGCCAGCTCTGTTCACATATCTATTCAAGTGACACCATCATAGGATCTAATCACATCAGCCACGCCATCAGGGGCTCGTTCACCTGCACATCTACCAACGTGATATATGCCATCATGTGCCAGCAATGCCCCTCTGCCAATGTACATTGGCCAAACTGGACAATCTCTACACAAAAGAATAAATGGACACAAATCTGACATCAGGAATCATAACATTCAAAAACCAGTGGGACAACACTTCAGCCTCTCTAACCACTCACTGACAGACTTGAAGGTGGCAATTTTGCAACAAAAAAACTTCAAAAACAGACTCCAAAGAGAGACTGCTGAACTTGAATTAATATGCAAATTAGATACAATTAACTCAGGCTTAAACAGAGACTGGGAACGGTTGGGTCATTACACTAATTGAATCTATTTCCCTATGTTAAGTTCTCCTCACACCTTCTATGGGTCATCTTAATTATCACTTCAAAAGGTTTTTGTTTTTCTCCTGCTGATGATAGCTCATCTCAATTGATTAGACTCTTCCTGTTGGTATGCATACTTCCACCTTTTCATGTTCCCTGTATGGATAAATATCTCCTGTCTGTGTGTTCCATTCTATGCATCCCAAGAAGTGAGCTGTAGCTCAGGAAAGCTCATGCTGAAATAAATTTGTTAGGGCTTGTCTACATCAGAAAGTTGCAGCGCTGGTGAGGGAGTTACAGCGCTGCAACTTAGGAGGTGTACACATCTGCAGGGCACCACCAGCGCTGCAACTCCCTGTTTGCAGCGCTGGCCGTACTCCCGTTTTGTCTCGGGTGTAGAGGATCCAGCGCTGGTAATCAAGTATAGACACTTACCAGCGCTTTTCTTGACCTCCGTGGAATAAGCAGGTATCCCAGCATACCTGAGGAAGCCTCTGGTAATCAAACTGGTCTCCTTCCCCAGCTTGCTCTCGCGTTCCCCGAACCCCGAGCAAGCAGGTCTCCTTCCCTGAGGTTTGCTGGGTGGTTCCGGGAACGCGAGAGCAAACCGCGGCGAAGCTGGTCTCCTTCCCCGGTTTGCTATCGCGTTCCCCGAACAAGCAGGTCTCATAGACTCATAGGTCAGAAGGGACCAATCTGATCATCTAGTCTCCTTCCCTACGGTTTGCAGGGTGGTTCGGGGAACGCGAGAGCAAACCGCGGCGAAGCTGGTCTCCTTCCCCGGTTTGCTCTCGCGTTCCCCGAACAAGCTAGGTCTCCTTCACTGCGGTTTGCAGGGTGGTTCGGGGAATGCGAGAGCAAACCGCGGCGAAGCTGGTCTCCTTTCCCGGTTTGCTCTCTCGTTCCCCGAACCCCCATTGAAGCCGCCCAACAGCGCTGCAGTGTGGCCACATCTAACACCACTTGCAGCGCTGGTTGCTGTAAGTGTGGCCACTCTGCAGCGCTGGCCCTATACAGCTGTACTAATACAGCTGTAACAACCAGCGCTGCAAAATTTTAGATGTAGACATGGCCTTAGTCTCTAAGGTGCCACAAGTACTGCTGTTCTTTGCGATACAGACTAACACGCTGCTACTCTGAAGCCTGGGAGCTGAGAACCAACAGGGAGCCTTGGGAGCTGTAGTTCCTTGGTTAGCTCCCTGCCTATAGAGCCAGCCCTGGAGCAGGGAAAGAACTACATTTCCCAGCATTCCCTTGGCTGCTATCAACAGGGAAGGGAGGGGGAGGGAGTATGGTAGCTGAAACCTCATGCTGCAGCTTGCTGTGAATGGAGAGCTCACTGCTAGAGCGGGGTGGCGCTGTGAATGGGGAACAAATGTGCCCAAGGAGTAGAAGGCTTTGGCCCAGATACCCCCTTCAGAAGACATCCCCAGACTGGCCTAGGGACACTGGTGTGACCTCACCTTGCAGCCCCCAAAGAAGGAATTGGGTGGACTAAATGGACAGTGCCCCTCTCTATCTGAAGCCTAGCAAGGGAGGTATGTGGGTCCCACTAGAATTTAAAATGAAAAGTAAGGGAGGGGAGGCTCTACTGGACCTGGGCAGCTTTAGATACAGTACCAGGCACGTAGGAGGATTTCCACTTCTGAGCCATGGAAGCAGAAATTGACTTTTCCTTTCCAGATTTAGCTAATATTCAGAAAGGGAATCTAGCACCTGCCTTCCAGATCTGAACACCTCAAAATTCAGGAGTGCTCAAGCTCAGTTTGGGCAGCTGGTACTTCATTTCTGCCAAATCAAATATACTGATCCACTGTAATTTCCTGTAGAAAAAGTAGGATAAAATTGAGCAAGAAATGCTCCCCAGAGGTTTTTAGGACCGGAATTGCTATTTTCAACAGCCATTGCCTTTTTGTTTGTTTAAAAGGAAGACAGTGATAGTGCACTGGCAAATTCCCCATAGAAATGAAGAGTGGAAGAAAGAATAATAAAGGCACCTCAACTTTTCCTCATTTATGGAGGACAGTCTTACAATATGCATCCAGATATCTTCCAATCACACAAGCTGAAAATTGTTTCACTTTACTGCAGCTCTGTAACCATGTGGGAACCAATCCTGTCTGTGCTCTGTGCACATCCAAAATTCCTGCTGAATGACCCACCCTGGGAGCAAGTTACCAGTGACCCAGGGCTGGGGCAGAAGGAGGGTGCAGGTAGGGGGAGGAGCCCAGGGCTGGGGCAGCATGGGGTGTGTGTGTGTGTGAGAGCCCAGGGCTGGCTTGGCAGGGGGTGCGGGTGTGGAGAGGAGAGCCCAGGGCTGGGATGGCAGGGGAGTGAGTGTCAGGGGATAGAGCCCAGGGCTGGGGCAGCAGGGGGGTGAGGGTCAGAGGGTAGAGCCCAGGAGTGGGGGTGGGGGGAGGCCAAGAGCTGGGGAGGCAGGGGGTGCAGGGTGGGGGGAGAGCCCAGGGCTTGGGCAAGAGGGGGATGGGGGGACAGAAATTTTTTTTTGCTTGGGGAGCAAAAAACCTAGAGCCAGTCCTGCCTCCACATACCGTAAGGTAGGTAGGAGCAGATCATTATTATCCCTACCAGAAAGAGGGAGAAGCTAAGGCTGAGAAAGGAGAATTGACTTGTCTTAGGTCACAGAGCCAGTAAGTGGCAGAGTTGGGAGTAGGACCCAAGAACCCTGATTTTCAAATTAACCATCGGATCTTGAATTTCAGACACTGAATGACCTGAGTAAATTGCTCTCAGATGAGCTCCAGATCAACAACAGTGCACAGTAATTATTCAGCAAGCATTTGAGGAGAACTGCAATGTTAGAGAGAATCACGAACTGCTCAGAGACCATTAATGCAGAGAAGCAGCAAAATTCATCAAACATATAAGTGGTTATGACTTATTTACTTGGTCTTCAAAGAGAACAACAAGGACCTGAGTCTCCTCCCTGTCAGTAAGCCCCTGCTCAGCCAATCAGGGTAGAGACTGAGGATGAGAGGCTGAGGGTTCTCACCAGAGAGCCCAAAGGATGGCCAGGTCACTGGTGGGGATCACTGCCCAAGCACTATTTCAGCCCCACATTTTTGGGTGGACCTCCCATAGTGGGAGCTGCCGAGCACTCCCCCGCAACACACACACACACCAGAGGGGACACCAGAAGCAAGAGAAGAAGAGAAAGGAGGAAGGGATGGATAGAGGAAAAGGTGAAACAAAAAGGACAAACCGTAATGTTCCCAGTGATTCTAAGGGACAAAATCCCAGGTGCAGAATAAAATTCTGCCACCTTAAGCTCATGTTTTCCATGCCTAGAATTCAACTGTCACCAGATGGATCAGACTGAACAGGTTTCAAACCTCAAGGAGGCTCTTACCTTCTAAACAGGGACGGCTGTTTTCTAGTAAAATCAGGAAAAGGGAAGGAGAAAACTCAAAAGAGGTTCCTCCTGGTGCTCACATACCTGAACCCAAATACTTTCTCAGTCCTCAAAGAGAGACCTGGAGAAGGAGACTTGCTGAAGCAAAGCCACAGGGGTCTCTGAGGTTTCCCTGGCCCTTCGCCCCTGTCCTGCCTGGCTGATGTCAGCATCTCTCTGTGAGGTCACCACCTCCCCACCACCTTTGACCAATAGTCTGAGGTCCTGCAAAAGGCCTTTGTGATGTCACTGCCACACCCCTCCCTTGCTGTGCCAATGTCCTGCCCCTGGCCAGGCACTTTGGAGGTTTGAGCTACTCCCTGTGGATCACCCTACTCAAGGAACGTTCGTTCTAGGAAGCAAGCCAGCTAGACAGGAAAACATCAGATGCTGCTCCCAATGCTACACTCCGTTTTTCAGAAATTAGTCAGCTTTATGGTCAGAAGAGATGATTAGAGCATCTAATCTGACCCCCTGCATATCACAGGCCTCCTGTATGATACAATAGCTACTTTTGGAGCAAACACATTCCAGAAAGGCATCTAGTCTTCATTGAATTACATCAGGAGATTGCGAATCCACCACTTTCCTTGGTAGCTTGTTCCTGTGATGAATCATCCTCGCTGTTGACTATTTGTGCCTTAAGTGTAATATGAATTTGTCTCTTTTCACCTTCCAGCCATTGGGTCTTGTTATGCTTTTCTCTGCTAGATTCAAGAGCCCTTTAATAGCCAATCTTTTCTCTCCATTAAGGAACGTCACCTTTCAATCTTCTTTTGATAAGCTAAACAGGTTGAGCTCTTTCAGTAGCTCACTAGAAGGCATTTTTCTCCAGACCTCAGAATATTTGGTGGCTCTTTGCTGCCCCAGCTCCAATTTCACAACATGTTTTTCAAATGAGGACACCAAAACTGGAGGCAATATTCCAGTATCAGTCTCACTGATGCTGTGTCACCTCCTGTGATGTTATTGACATAATCTGTAACTATATATCACTGTTGCAACCACTCATATATTTGCAGCCAATATTGTAGAAAGGTTTTCGTGTAAGGGGTGTATGGAGAGGTTCTGATTGGCTGATTATAATGATGCTGTCTCTAGATGTGTATCATTTTTGTTGTTGACTTTATGAATATTGGCTCTATGCTGCCCATATTTCAAACTTGTGCTATGCTTCCCGGGAACACCCCAGCCAGACAAGTTGGTGTCAGTTCTGCCTAGCCTGCTTGATGGCTCATTAAGGACCACGAGTTATGCAACTGACCCACTGAGAGAAGGCAGATACGCCTTGTGACTCAGCAAGATATGCAGGGACCTGCCTATGGACAGAACTTTAAGGTTTTTTTCTATGCCACGTGCTGGATAGAGTGTCCTTGGGACAAAGAAAGCAAAGACCTCATGGCAAGAGACTATAAAAGGCTGATGCCTCATCTCCATCTTGTCTTCAATCCTGCTTCATACCTCTGGAGGGACTTTGCTACAGACTGAAGCTCTCTACAAAGGACTGAATGACCCATCCCAGCTGTGGATGGACTCCAGAGACTTGATTTGAACCTGCAGTTTATTCCATCACTGCTACAAGCCTGAACCAAGAACTTTGCCATTACTGGATGTGAAGGGTTCAAATCCATGTGCAGTTTATATAACAACCTGGTCTATGGATTGTGCCAGCTCTTTTCCAGACCCAAAGTCCAGAGCACTGTCAAGGGACCAGAGGCCTAGCAAATAGTGATCAGCTAAGAGAAAGCTGGGGTAAACGGAAAGCCTTGCTTGCTAAGATAGGCCTGGTCAGCAAATTACCAGGTGTTGGAGCTAAGAACTAAATAATCGTGTCTTATTCAGAGTTGCATATTGAACAAAGAATCCCTGTTCCTATTGTGTTTGATTCTTCTGTAGGGAGAAGTTCTTCCCACACATCCAACCTTGAATTTATGAAAAGTTGTCATATGCCAGTATAAAATGTAAACAGAGTCAGGATGAGCTCTACCCTGACATCTGGTGGAAAGAATTTCAGAGAGTGTATTTGCATAGGCACGCCTACCCCATCCCATGCTGCCGAGCTGTGGGACTGCTTTGTGACAGAAATGACTCACCCTCAGTTGAGTGGTACTTGCTAGACAAGGGACATGGGTTCCAAAACCCAGTGAATTGAGAGAGGGTGGGGATAGGTGTTTGTGGAGCTAGAAGCACCAGTTCCATTTCTTTCTCTCTCCACTGTGGAATGTCAGAGTTGATTTTTTTTATTCCCTCAAGAATCTAAATACAGGTTATTGAGCTGAACTCACTTTGGGCTAATGGTGCACTAGCACTGGGGCTCCCCTACTAAGAGCTGAGATCACTAAGAGTTGAAATCACTAAAGAGCTGAAATTACTGAGCTGAGAGCACTGAGTACTGTGCTAACTAGTGGGGAGCCTGAAGCTATACTGTGGAACAGAGCAGCTGGTGGAGTGGAGCAGTTGTGGGGATGGCTGGAGCGGATCATGGGACAGCTGGTGACAGTGGAGCGGCTGGCAGAGCAGAGTAGCTGTGGGATGGGTGGAGTGGCCCACAGAGCGAGCGGAGCCAAGCAGTTTGCAGGGAGAACTGGAGCAGCTCATGGAGCAGAGCAGCTGGTGGAGCGGAGCAGTTTCCGAGGACGGCTGGAGGAGCAGAGTGGAGCGGCTGGTAAAGCGGAGCAGTTCATGGAGAAGGCGGAAGCAGAACCCACGGAGAGGCAGGGCAGTTGGCCCCGGACCACATAAGGTGCCCCTTTCTACCCAGGCTGGGGGGAGGGACCTCTACAGATAAACTTTCGAACTCTGGGGTGGCATTGACCAGAGACTTTTGGGTTGTTGGACTTTGGGGTGATGGGACTTAAAACCCTAAGGGGAAAAAAGACAGTGCCAAACGTACTTGGAGGTGGGTTTTTGTTTATGGTTTGTGTTATATCCCTGTTTGTGGTGTTTCTCCAATGGGATGCCGCATTGATTCCTTCCTTTATTAAAAAGATTTTGCTACACTCAGATTCCGTGCTTGCGAGAGGGGAAGTATTGTCTCCTAGAGGCGCCCAGGGGGGTGTGGTATGTGAGTGTCCCAGGTCACTGGGTGGGGACTCGAGCCGGTTATGCATTGTGTTACTGAAACGGAACCCCTGGATACTGAACCCGGCCCTTGTTGCTGCCAACTCAGAGGGGCAGAAGGGTTACAAAAATACGGCATCCTTCCACCTCCCTTCCAAGGGACCAATGCCCTGCCTTTGGCCACACAGCAAACAATCTTTATTGCCATATACTTTCACTGTTTCTTTGCTTTAACACCTACAAATGTACCTGTTGGACCATCAAAAGAGTTGCTCCATTTCTATGGACCTCAAATCAGAATTCAACATAGATATTTTATACTAATAACATTTTATCAAAGTATTCATTAAATGTTAACCTGCTAACTTGAGACTATGGGCGGAGACATTATGTAACTTGTTAATCACTGGCTAATGTGCTATCTTGTCTTGCCGCAAAACCTATCTCAGGGTGTGGAACTGCCTACCCTGTCACTTTCCCCTGCCCATGAAAAACCTATGTATTCTATTGTAATCAATTGATTGACAGTGTCTCTGAGCCTAATAAGCAAGGTGACTCTTCGCCAGCACTGTGTGTAATAAACTCCTTTTATTGACCTCTACACGGTGTAGAGTTATCTCCTTCACAGACACCTGCTGAATAAAGAGGAGATTCAGCATCCAGCACCCAGTGGTGCCTGGCTGAATGTGCCTCCTCTCCCCACAGCTTGGTGATCTTTTGAGGAAATGGAGAAGACTGCCTTTGCCTAGCTGTACATTGCTTGCAAAAGAAACAGGTCTTTTGGTGACAAGTGTTGAAAGGAGCCACTAGGCAAATGTGGAGACAAGAAAAACATCTCCTAACTGAACTTGCATCTGTGGATGCTGAAGCCACAACACAGAGTGCTAAACGCTATATGACCACGGCTGGAGTCAGAAGAGTCTCTACCAAAGCCTTTTTCCACCAGCAGGGGCCTCTCTGTGCACAGAACTCCTGGTAGCTTGATGGCTGCAGGCAGTGGAGAACTCTATTTTGGCATCTCTTTGTCTCTTTTGTGGTGAACACCTGCAGTGACTGTTAAAAGGCCTCTGGATAGTGGTCTTTGGGAAGAGCTGATTGAAGAGCCTTCCTAGTAACCAGGAAATCTTGGCTTGGCCTAACAGTTCTTCCTTGCTGAACCTAATGTGTCTGTTGGCTCCTTTTTCGTATCTCTTTTCATAAGAAAGAAAAGACCTGTCATCAGAATCCTTCTAAGTGGTGGTTCAAGACAGAGAGAGCCTTCCTTGCGGCTGAGTCTTGGTGCCATGGGGCATGTCTCACCACTGCAGTGCCTCCTGTTGGCCATCCTGGCAATTAGGTCTGGTCCACCAGTGCACCTTCATCCAGTGGCATCTGGCTGCCATCTGTTCTACCATTAGGACCCATGTCGCTCTCAGGACTTCAATGTCCTCTTATGGACAGAGCCCTCTGGCTGTGCCCCACTCAGTTCTCTCCCCCTTCCAGGGGGCAGCTGTCCTCTACCCAGACACTTGCCTCAGTGGCCAGCTGCAGTCCAGGGTGTAGCCACCTGTGTCAGTGGAGACTGAGGCAAAAGGGGCACACCTCCAGCCCCCACCATCTGTTTCCCTGGACCACTTCCCCACAGACCTAGCACCTTCCTCCACCTTTGTATAAGGGCCTCAGTCCGGCAGTAATCAGCCAGGAGGTCACTCATGCTCCCCTTACCCACCCAGCACTACTCTGATCATGGTACCCCTTCTCCTTCTCCTTCTCAGCAGCCAATCCTCCCTCCTCAAACTCCAAGGAGTGACTGACTCTTGCTGTGCTGAGCAGCCCTTTATATATGAGCTGCTCCAGCAAGCCTTCTCCTGATTGGCTCTCCCAATAAGCCCTTTCCTGACTGGCTGGGTTCTGCACCGCCTCTGCAAGGCTGCCTTAATTTTTTTCCTGATTGTTTGGGGCAGTCACCCCACCACACTTGGAAAGTGGCAAATGAGAAGTCTAGAGCTGAAGGAAAGGTTACCATGACTCAGAACTGAGCCGAGGTTGCTGCGACTGAAACACAGATCACTAACCAGTATATGATCACAGTGGCTGGTGGGAGAAGCACATGTTAGAAGCCCTCTGTCAACTCAGCTGTGGCTTTCTGTGCACAGAGAGCCAGACACCTCAAAGTCTACAAGGCTTGAGGGAAATGGGGAAGGTCTGTACTTTGGAATTTGCAGGTGTTGTCCTGGACCATCAAATGGAACAGTTGTAAACACTTTCTTGAGGCAGGCACTATGGCTTAGCTGGCTAAAGCACCTGTCTAGTAAACAGGAGATCCTGGGTTCAACTCCCAGTGGTGCCTTGTTGTATGGCTTTTGTCTCCTCTGCTCACATTTTCCTGTGTCTTTCTAGGAAACAGAAGAGACCTCCCTTGGTATCCAAGTAACTGCTTGCTAAGGAAAAGGCTTCTTTGGAGAGAAGCATTGGAAAGAATCAAATCACAAGCCTGGAGTTGATGAAAAGGCTGCTGTGACTGGCATTAGCCTGGCGATTGCTTCAACTGCAATTGCTGCAACACGAGAGCCTGTGCCACACGTCCTTGGGGTTCGCTGGGGATGTCCACACACAGAGGCCATGTCACCTTCCTTTTGCTTGTCACTGATGAGAAATGGAGCAGCTGAGAGAAAAGTCCCAGAGAGCAGCACCGTGGCTAAGCTGGCCAAGGCACCTGCCAGGTAAAGTGGAGGTTAGAGATGTAGCACCCAGTGGTGCCTTGCCAAATATGTCTGCTCTTCCCACCTTTTGGTCAATCTTTCGAGGAAGCAGAGAAGACTGCCTTTGCCTTGCAGTGCAGATGCTTCCAAAAGAAACTGGTCATTTTTTTCTGACAAGTGTCAGAAGGAGGCACCTAAGAAACGTGGGGACAACGAAAAGGTCATCGTAACTCAACTTGCATCCATGGCTCTTGAGGCCACAACGCAGAGCACTGAGCACTGTAGGACCACAGCTGGTGACAGAAGGGGCTTTTCCAAAGGCATTTTCCACTAGCAGTGTCCTCTCTGTGTGCAGAATTCCTTATCGTTTGATGTCCGCAGGCCCTGGAGATCACCATTTGGCATCTCTCTCTCTGTCTCAGTGAACATCCACTGTGGTAGTTGAAAATCTGTGATGAGATCTACAGGATGAAACCTGAACAGAGGGACCCCTGAGCCCTGTGTCCCACTGCCTGGATTCCCTCTCACACTATGATGCTGTGACAGGCTGCAAATCTCTGGCACATATTGCACTTACACAGACATCCACAGGTCGGGGCACATCCAACTGAGTTACATGAATGCTTCTCCCAGCCACTCATAAAACTAATGATAGAGAGCCTCCCGCCAATTCCCCCCAGCTCTGCAGCCTTGCACCCCTGGATTATACCGCAGAAAGGGCGAACCACAGCGGCTGCCTCCCCCACATGCGGGAAAAAGGCTTGACCTGCTAGCCCTGCGGACTAAGTCTCCAGGCCTCCAGCTTGCCCCATTCGACCCAACGGCTTGATCTTGTGGCCAGAATTATTTGCAGTTGTGATTTCCCCCAGCAGTACCGCACAGGGGTCCATGGTCAGCTCCAGCACAGGCCCCACAGGAAGGCTTAATGCTCAAGCTGCAGCACATGCTGGGCAGGCTTAAGGCCGGGCTCCCCATGGCAGGAGAGAAGAAGACTCGGACCCTGGTGAGGCAGGCTGGGGCTTCCTGGATCCCATTTGCTCACAGCCAGCCTCTGCCCTCACTCCCAAGTCATCAGTGGCGCCCCCAGGTCAGCCAGAATGAAGCAGCAGTTTTCACTGCACCAAGTCCACTTATGGCTTACAGGCAACTGCCAGACCCCCCGCAGCCCACAATCTCAGCCAGAAAGGAGCCCACTCAGCCTCACCATTGCTTCTTTTCCTTCCCCCCAAAACTCCACTTCTCCTGACCTACAAGTAGCCATCTCTGGGATGCCAAGAGGCAGGTAAAGGGTTCTATCTCCCAGAAGCGAACCACACCTCCATAGGTTCGGCCCTCAGAAGGGCAGATGGGGGTTTCCTGGATCCCAGTTGCTCACAGCCAGCCCAGCCCCCACCTCTAAAGCCATCAATCTATAGGCCAACCTCCAAGGGGAGAGGAGGCCAAGCCACAAGCCTCCAAAAGGTGACACACCTAACTGCTCTAGGTTCTCCAGACTGACACCAAGGTGTTTTCTCCATTGACATCAGCACCCTCTGTCATGCAGGGGTTGGAGTTATCCCAGGGACAGGCCAATAGCAGAAGGAGGAACGCCTTCCTGGACAGCAAGGGGATTTGAGAAAAGGAAGCCAGCCTGTTTCTGA